>NW_025728223.1:0-309166 GCF_021461385.2 Schistocerca piceifrons
CCTTCTAAATCGAGGAACGTTTCTACGGAAACGACAATATTTTCTTTTGGGAGGCGAGTATCCCCTTTCCGATGCACTATTCCATCTTTACTGCATCCCTCGCCCCTCACACTGACGAATTAACACGGAAGTGGTGTCGCTATGATATACTATTGGTTCTATGACATCTCCTTCTAAATCGAGTAACGTTTCTATGGAAACGACAATATTTTCTTTTGGGAGGCGAGTATCCCCTTTCTGATGCACTATTCCATCTTACTCCATCCCTCGCCCCTCACACTGACGAATTAACACGGAAGTGGTTTCGCTATGATGTACTATTGGTTCTATGACATCTCCTTCTAAATCGAGTAACGTTTCTATGGAAACGACTAGAGTTTCTGTTGGGAGGAGAGTATCTCCGTTCCGATTCACTATTCCTTCTTTACTGCATCCCTCGCTCCCTCCCATTGACGAATTAACACTGAAATTGAGTCGCTATGGAATACTATGTGTTCTATAACTACTCCTTCTAAATCGAGGAACGTTTCTACGGAAACGACAATATTTTCTTTTGGGAGGCGAGTATCCCCTTTCCGATGCACTATTCCATCTTTACTGCATCCCTCGCCCCTCACACTGACGAATTAACACGAAAGTGGTGTCGCTATGATATACTATTGGTTCTACGACATCTCCTTCTAAATCGAGTAACGTTTCTATGGAAACGACAAGAGTTTCTGTTGGGAGGAGAGTATCTCCGTTCCGATTCACTATTCCTTCTTTACTGCATCCTCGCTCCCTCCCATTGACGAATTAACACTGAAATTGAGTCGCTATGGAATACTATGTGTTCTATAACTTCTCCTTCTAAATCGAGGAACGTTTCTACGGAAACGACAATATTTTCTTTTGGGAGGCGAGTATCCCCTTTCCGATGCACTATTCCATCTTACTCCATCCCTCGCCCTCACACTGACGAATTAACACGGAAGTGGTGTCGCTATGATGTACTATTGGTTCTATGACATCTCCTTCTAAATCGAGTAACGTTTCTATGGAAACGACAAGAGTTTCTGTTGGGAGGAGAGTATCTCCGTTCCGATTCACTATTCCTTCTTTACTGCATCCCTCGCTCCCTCCCATTGACGAATTAACACTGAATTGAGTCGCTATGGAATACTATGTGTTCTATAACTTCTCCTTCTAAATCGAGGAACGTTTCTACGGAAACGACAATATTTTCTTTTGGGAGGCGAGTATCCCCTTTCCGATGCACTATTCCATCTTTACTGCATCCCTCGCCCCTCACACTGACGAATTAACACGGAAGTGGTATCGCTATGATATACTATTGGTTCTATGACATCTCCTTCTAAATCGAGTAACGTTTCTATGGAAACGACAAGAGTTTCTGTTGGGAGGAGAGTATCTCCGTTCCGATTCACTATTCCTTCTTTACTGCATCCCTCGCTCCCTCCCATTGACGAATTAACACTGAAATTGAGTCGCTATGGAATACTATGTGTTCTATAACTTCTCCTTCTAAATCGAGGAACGTTTCTACGGAAACGACAATATTTTCTTTTGGGAGGCGAGTATCCCCTTTCCGATGCACTATTCCATCTTTACTGCATCCCTCGCCCCTCACACTGGCGAATTAACACGGAAGTGGTGTCGCTATGATATACTATTGGTTCTATGATATCTCCTTCTAAATCGAGTAACGTTTCTATGGAAACGACAATATTTTCTTTTGGGAGGCGAGTATCCCCTTTCCGATGCACTATTCCATCTTTACTGCATCCCTCGCCCCTCACACTGACGAATTAACACGGAAGTGGTGTCGCTATGATGTACTATTGGTTCTATGACATCTCCTTCTAAATCGAGTAACGTTTCTATGGAAACGACAAGAGTTTCTGTTGGGAGGAGAGTATCTCCGTTCCGATTCACTATTCCTTCTTTACTGCATCCCTCGCTCCCTCCCATTGACGAATTAACACTGAAATTGAGTCGCTATGGAATACTATGTGTTCTATAACTTCTCCTTCTAAATCGAGGAACGTTTCTACGGAAACGACAATATTTTCTTTTGGGAGGCGAGTATCCCCTTTCCGATGCACTATTCCATCATTACTGCATCCCTCGCCCCTCACACTGACGAATTAACACGGAAGTGGTGTCGCTATGATATACTATTGGTTCTACGACATCTCCTTCTAAATCGAGTAACGTTTCTATGGAAACGACAAGAGTTTCTGATGGGAGGAGAGTATCTCCGTTCCGATTCACTATTCCTTCTTTACTGCATCCCTCGCTCCCTCCCATTGACGAATTAACACTGAAATTGAGTCGCTATGGAATACTATGTGTTCTATAACTTCTCCTTCTAAATCGAGGAACGTTTCTACGGAAACGACAATATTTTCTTTTGGGAGGCGAGTATCCCCTTTCCGATGCACTATTCCATCTTTACTGCATCCCTCGCCCCTGACTCTGACGAATTAACACGGAAGTGGTGTCGCTATGATATACTATTGGTTCTATGACATCTCCTTCTAAATCGAGTAACGTTTCTATGGAAACGACAATATTTTCTTTTGGGAGGCGAGTATCCCCTTTCCGATCCACTATTAAATCTTTACTGCATCCCTCGCCCCTCACACTGACGAATTAACACGGAAGTGGTGTCGCTATGATATACTATTGGTTCTAAGACATCTCCTTCTAAATCGAGTAACGTTTCTATTGAAACGACAAGAGATTCTGTTGGGAGGAGAGTATCTCCGTTCCGATTCACTATTCCTTCTTTACTGCATCCTCGCTCCCTCCCATTGACGAATTAACACTGAAATTGAGTCGCTATGGAATACTATGTGTTCTATAACTTCTCCTTCTAAATCGAGGGTCGTTTCTACGGAAACGACAATATTTTCTTTTGGGAGGCGAGTATCCCCTTTCCGATGCACTATTCCATCTTTACTGCATCCCTCGCCCTCACACTGACGAATTAACACGGAAGTGGTGTCGCTATGAAATACTATTGGTTCTATGACATCTCCTTCTAAATCGAGTAACGTTTCTATGGAAACGACAAGAGTTTCTTTTGGGAGGAGAGTATCTCCGTTCCGATTCACTATTCCTTCTTTACTGCATCCCTCACTCCCTCCCATTGACGAATTAACACTGAATTGGGTCGCTATGGAATACTATGTGTTCTATAACTTCTCCTTCTAAACCGAGGAACGTTTCTACGGAAACGACAATATTTTCTTTTGGGAGGCGATTATCCCCTTTCCGATGCACTATTCCATCTTTACTGCATCCCTCGCCCCTCACACTGACGAATTAACACGGAAGTGGTGTCGCTATGAAATACTATTGGTTCTATGACATCTCCATCTAAATCGAGTAACGTTTCTATGGAAACGACAAGAGTTTCTTTTGGAGGAGAGTATCTCCGTTCCGATTCACTATTCCTTCTTTACTGCATCCCTCGCTCCCTCCCATTGACGAATTAACACTGAAATTGAGTCGCTATGGAATACTATGTGTTCTATATATTCTCCTTCTAAATCGAGGAACGTTTCTACGGAAACGACAATATTTTCTTTTGGGAGGCGAGTATCCCCTTTCCGATGCACTATTCCATCTTTACTGCATCCCTCGCCCCTCCCACTGACGAATTAACACGGAAGTGGTGTCGCTTTGAAATATTATTGGTTCTATGACATCTCCCTCTAAATCGAGTAACGTTTCTATGGAAACGACAAGAGTTTCTTTTGGGAGGAGAGTTTCTCCGTTCCAATTCACTATTCCTTCTTTACTGCATCCCTCGCTCCCTCCCATTGACGAATAAACATTGAAATTGAGTCGCTATGGAATAATATGTGTTCTATAACTTCTCCTTCTAAATCGAGGAACGTTTCTACGGAAACGACAATACTTTCTTTTGGGAGGCGAGTATCCCCTTTCCGATGCACTATTCCATCTTTACTGCATCCCTCGCCCCTCACACTGACGAATTAACACGGAAGTGGTGTCGCTATGAAATACTATTGGTTCCATGACATCTCCTTCTAAATCGAGTAACGTTTCTACGGAAACGACAATATTTTCTTTTGGGAGGCGAGTATCCCCTTTCCGATGCACTATTCCATCTTTACTGCATCCCTCGCCCCTCACACTGACGAATTAACACGGAAGTGGTGTCGCTATGATATACTATTGGTTCTATGACATCTCCTTCTAAATCGAGTAACGTTTCTATGGAAACGACAAGAGTTTCTTTTGGGAGGAGAGTATATCCGTTCCGATTCACTATTCCTTCTTTACTGCATCCCTCGCTCCCTCCCATTGACGAATTAACACTGAAATTGAGTCGCTATGGAATACTATGTGTTCTATAACTTCTCCTTCTAAATCGAGGAACGTTTCTACGGAAACGACAATATTTTCTTTTGGGAGCCGAGTATCCCCTTTCCGATGCACTATTCCATCTTTACTGCATCCCTCGCCCCTCACACTGACGAATTAACACGGAAGTGGTGTCGCTTTGAAATACTATTGGTTCTATGACATCTCCCTCTAAATCGAGTAACGTTTCTATGGAAACGACAAGAGTTTCTTTTGGGAGGAGAGTATCTCCGTTCCGATTCACTATTCCTTCTTTACTGCATCCCTCGCTCCCCTCCCATTGACGAATTAACACTGAAATTGAGTCGCTATGGAATACTATGTGTTCTATAACTTCTCCTTCTAAATCGAGGAACGTTTCTACGGAAACGACAATATTTTCTTTTGGGAGGCGAGTATCCCCTTTCCGATGCACTATTCCATCTTTACTGCATCCCTCGCCCCTCACACTGACCAATTAACACGGAAGTGGTGTCGCTTTGAAATACTATTGGTTCTATGACATCTCCCTCTAAATCGAGTAACGTTTCTATGGAAACGACAAGAGTTTCTTTTGGGAGGAGAGTATCTCCGTTCCGATTCACTATTCCTTCTTTACTGCATCCCTCGCTCCCTCCCATTGACGAATTAACACTGAAATTGAGTCGCTATGGAATACTATGTGTTCTATAACTACTCCTTCTAAATCGAGGAACGTTTCTACGGAAACGACAATATTTTCTTTTGGGAGGCGAGTATCCCCTTTCCGATGCACTATTCCATCATTACTGCATCCCTCGCCCCTCACACTGACGAATTAACACGGAAGTGGTGTCGCTATGATATACTATTGGTTCTACGGCATCTCCTTCTAAATCGAGTAACGTTTCTATGGAAACGACAAGAGTTTCTGATGGGAGGAGCGTATCTCCGTTCCGATTCACTATTCCTTCTTTACTGCATCCCTCGCTCCCTCCCATTGACGAATTAACACTGAAATTGAGTCGCTATGGAATTCTATGTGTTCTATAACTTCTCCTTCTAAATCGAGGAACGTTTCTACGGAAACGACAATATTTTCTTTTGGGAGGCGAGTATCCCCTTTCCGATGCACTATTCCATCTTTACTGCATCCCTCGCCCCTGACACTGACGAATTAACACGGAAGTGGTGTCGCTATTATATACTATTGGTTCTATGACATCTCCTTCTAAATCGAGTAACGTTTCTATGGAAACGACAATATTTTCTTTTGGGAGGCGAGTATCCCCTTTCCGATGCACTATTCCATCTTTACTGCATCCCTCGCCCCTCACACTGACGAATTAACACGGAAGTGGTGTCGCTATGATATACTATTGGTTCTATGACATCTCCTTCTAAATCGAGTAACGTTTCTATGGAAACGACAAGAGTTTCTGTTGGGAGGAGAGTATCTCCGTTCCGATTCACTATTCCTTCTTTACTGCATCCCTCGCTCCCTCCCATTGACGAATTAACACTGTAATTGAGTCGCTATGGAATACTATGTGTTCTATAACTTCTCCTTCTAAATCGAGGAACGTTTCTACGGAAACGACAATATTTTCTTTTGGGAGGCGAGTATCCCCTTTCCGATGCACTATTCCATCTTTACTGCATCCCTCGCCCCTCACACTGGCGAATTAACACGGAAGTGGTGTCGCTATGATATACTATTGGTTCTATGATATCTCCTTCTAAATCGAGTAACGTTTCTATGGAAACGACAATATTTTCTTTTGGGAGGCGAGTATCCCCTTTCCGATGCACTATTCCATCTTTACTGCATCCCTCGCCCCTCACACTGACGAATTAACACGGAAGTGGTGTCGCTATGATGTACTATTGGTTCTATGACATCTCCTTCTAAATCGAGTAACGTTTCTATGGAAACGACAAGAGTTTCTGTTGGGAGGAGAGTATCTCCGTTCCGATTCACTATTCCTTCTTTACTGCATCCCTCGCTCCCTCCCATTGACGAATTAACACTGAAATTGAGTCGCTATGGAATACTATGCGTTCTATAACTTCTCCTTCTAAATCGAGGAACGTTTCTACGGAAACGACAATATTTTCTTTTGGGAGGCGAGTATCCCCTTTCCGATGCACTATTCCATCATTACTGCATCCCTCGCCCCTCACACTGACGAATTAACACGGAAGTGGTGTCGCTTTGAAATACTATTGGTTCTATGACATCTCCCTCTAAATCGAGTAACGTTTCTATGGAAACGACAAGAGTTTCTTTTGGGAGGAGAGTATCTCCGTTCCGATTCACTATTCCTTCTTTACTGCATCCCTCGCTCCCTCCCATTGACGAATTAACACTGAAATTGAGTCGCTATGGAATACTATGTGTTCTATAACTTCTCCTTCTAAATCGAGGAACGTTTCTACGGAAACGACAATATTTTCTTTTGGGAGGCGAGTATCCCCTTTCCGATGCACTATTCCATCTTTACTGCATCCCTCGCCCCTCACACTGACCAATTAACACGGAAGTGGTGTCGCTTTGAAATACTATTGGTTCTATGACATCTCCCTCTAAATCGAGTAACGTTTCTATGGAAACGACAAGAGTTTCTTTTGGGAGGAGAGTATCTCCGTTCCGATTCACTATTCCTTCTTTACTGCATCCCTCGCTCCCTCCCATTGACGAATTAACACTGAAATTGAGTCGCTATGGAATACTATGTGTTCTATAACTACTCCTTCTAAATCGAGGAACGTTTCTACGGAAACGACAATATTTTCTTTTGGGAGGCGAGTATCCCCTTTCCGATGCACTATTCCATCATTACTGCATCCCTCGCCCCTCACACTGACGAATTAACACGGAAGTGGTGTCGCTATGATATACTATTGGTTCTACGGCATCTCCTTCTAAATCGAGTAACGTTTCTATGGAAACGACAAGAGTTTCTGATGGGAGGAGCGTATCTCCGTTCCGATTCACTATTCCTTCTTTACTGCATCCCTCGCTCCCTCCCATTGACGAATTAACACTGAAATTGAGTCGCTATGGAATTCTATGTGTTCTATAACTTCTCCTTCTAAATCGAGGAACGTTTCTACGGAAACGACAATATTTTCTTTTGGGAGGCGAGTATCCCCTTTCCGATGCACTATTCCATCTTTACTGCATCCCTCGCCCCTGACACTGACGAATTAACACGGAAGTGGTGTCGCTATTATATACTATTGGTTCTATGACATCTCCTTCTAAATCGAGTAACGTTTCTATGGAAACGACAATATTTTCTTTTGGGAGGCGAGTATCCCCTTTCCGATGCACTATTCCATCTTTACTGCATCCCTCGCCCCTCACACTGACGAATTAACACGGAAGTGGTGTCGCTATGATATACTATTGGTTCTATGACATCTCCTTCTAAATCGAGTAACGTTTCTATGGAAACGACAAGAGTTTCTGTTGGGAGGAGAGTATCTCCGTTCCGATTCACTATTCCTTCTTTACTGCATCCCTCGCTCCCTCCCATTGACGAATTAACACTGTAATTGAGTCGCTATGGAATACTATGTGTTCTATAACTTCTCCTTCTAAATCGAGGAACGTTTCTACGGAAACGACAATATTTTCTTTTGGGAGGCGAGTATCCCCTTTCCGATGCACTATTCCATCTTTACTGCATCCCTCGCCCCTCACACTGGCGAATTAACACGGAAGTGGTGTCGCTATGATATACTATTGGTTCTATGATATCTCCTTCTAAATCGAGTAACGTTTCTATGGAAACGACAATATTTTCTTTTGGGAGGCGAGTATCCCCTTTCCGATGCACTATTCCATCTTTACTGCATCCCTCGCCCCTCACACTGACGAATTAACACGGAAGTGGTGTCGCTATGATGTACTATTGGTTCTATGACATCTCCTTCTAAATCGAGTAACGTTTCTATGGAAACGACAAGAGTTTCTGTTGGGAGGAGAGTATCTCCGTTCCGATTCACTATTCCTTCTTTACTGCATCCCTCGCTCCCTCCCATTGACGAATTAACACTGAAATTGAGTCGCTATGGAATACTATGCGTTCTATAACTTCTCCTTCTAAATCGAGGAACGTTTCTACGGAAACGACAATATTTTCTTTTGGGAGGCGAGTATCCCCTTTCCGATGCACTATTCCATCATTACTGCATCCCTCGCCCCTCACACTGACGAATTAACACGGAAGTGGTGTCGCTATGATATACTATTGGTTCTACGACATCTCCTTCTAAATCGAGTAACGTTTCTATGGAAACGACAAGAGTTTCTGATGGGAGGAGAGTATCTCCGTTCCGATTCACTATTCCTTCTTTACTGCATCCCTCGCTCCCTCCCATTGACGAATTAACACTGAAATTGAGTCGCTATGGAATACTATGTGTTCTATAACTTCTCCTTCTAAATCGAGGAACGTTTCTACGGAAACGACAATATTTTCTTTTGGGAGGCGAGTATCCCCTTTCCGATGCACTATTCCATCTTTACTGCATCCCTCGCCCCTGACACTGACGAATTAACACGGAAGTGGTGTCGCTATGATATACTATTGGTTCTATGACATCTCCTTCTAAATCGAGTAACGTTTCTATGGAAACGACAATATTTTCTTTTGGGAGGCGAGTATCCCCTTTCCGATCCACTATTCCATCTTTACTGCATCCCTCGCCCCTCACACTGACGAATTAACACGGAAGTGGTGTCGCTATGATATACTATTGGTTCTAAGACATCTCCTTCTAAATCGAGTAACGTTTCTATTGAAACGACAAGAGTTTCTGTTGGGAGGAGAGTATCTCCGTTCCGATTCACTATTCCTTCTTTACTGCATCCCTCGCTCCCTCCCATTGACGAATTAACACTGAAATTGAGTCGCTATGGAATACTATGTGTTCTATAACTTCTCCTTCTAAATCGAGGGTCGTTTCTACGGAAACGACAATATTTTCTTTTGGGAGGCGAGTATCCCCTTTCCGATGCACTATTCCATCTTTACTGCATCCCTCGCCCCTCACACTGACGAATTAACACGGAAGTGGTGTCGCTATGAAATACTATTGGTTCTATGACATCTCCTTCTAAATCGAGTAACGTTTCTATGGAAACGACAAGAGTTTCTTTTGGGAGGAGAGTATCTCCGTTCCGATTCACTATTCCTTCTTTACTGCATCCCTCACTCCCTCCCATTGACGAATTAACACTGAAATTGGGTCGCTATGGAATACTATGTGTTCTATAACATCTCCTTCTAAACCGAGGAACGTTTCTACGGAAACGACAATATTTTCTTTTGGGAGGGGAGTATCCCCTTTCCGATGCACTATTCCATCTTTACTGCATCCCTCGCCCCTCACACTGACGAATTAACACGGAAGTGGTGTCGCTATGAAATACTATTGGTTCTATGACATCTCCATCTAAATCGAGTAACGTTTCTATGGAAACGACAAGAGTTTCTTTTGGGAGGAGAGTATCTCCGTTCCGATTCACTATTCCTTCTTTACTGCATCCCTCGCTCCCTCCCATTGACGAATTAACACTGAAATTGAGTCGCTATGGAATACTATGTGTTCTATATATTCTCCTTCTAAATCGAGGAACGTTTCTACGGAAACGACAATATTTTCTTTTGGGAGGCGAGTATCCCCTTTCCGATGCACTATTCCATCTTTACTGCATCCCTCGCCCCTCACACTGACGAATTAACACGGAAGTGGTGTCGCTTTGAAATATTATTGGTTCTATGACATCTCCCTCTAAATCGAGTAACGTTTCTATGGAAACGACAAGAGTTTCTTTTGGGAGGAGAGTTTCTCCGTTCCGATTCACTATTCCTTCTTTACTGCATCCCTCGCTCCCTCCCATTGACGAATAAACATTGAAATTGAGTCGCTATGGAATAATATGTGTTCTATAACTTCTCCTTCTAAATCGAGGAACGTTTCTACGGAAACGACAATACTTTCTTTTGGGAGGCGAGTATCCCCTTTCCGATGCACTATTCCATCTTTACTGCATCCCTCGCCCCTCACACTGACGAATTAACACGGAAGTGGTGTCGCTATGAAATACTATTGGTTCCATGACATCTCCTTCTAAATCGAGTAACGTTTCTACGGAAACGACAATATTTTCTTTTGGCAGGCGAGTATCCCCTTTCCGATGCACTATTCCATCTTTACTGCATCCCTCGCCCCTCACACTGACGAATTAACACGGAAGTGGTGTCGCTATGATATACTATTGGTTCTATGACATCTCCTTCTAAATCGAGTAACGTTTCTATGGAAACGACAAGAGTTTCTTTTGGGAGGAGAGTATATCCGTTCCGATTCACTATTCCTTCTTTACTGCATCCCTCGCTCCCTCCCATTGACGAATTAACACTGAAATTGAGTCGCTATGGAATACTATGTGTTCTATAACTTCTCCTTCTAAATCGAGGAACGTTTCTACGGAAACGACAATATTTTCTTTTGGGAGCCGAGTATCCCCTTTCCGATGCACTATTCCATCTTTACTGCATCCCTCGCCCCTCACACTGACGAATTAACACGGAAGTGGTGTCGCTTTGAAATACTATTGGTTCTATGACATCTCCCTCTAAATCGAGTAACGTTTCTATGGAAACGACAAGAGTTTCTTTTGGGAGGAGAGTATCTCCGTTCCGATTCACTATTCCTTCTTTACTGCATCCCTCGCTCCCTCCCATTGACGAATTAACACTGAAATTGAGTCGCTATGGAATACTATGTGTTCTATAACTTCTCCTTCTAAATCGAGGAACGTTTCTACGGAAACGACAATATTTTCTTTTGGGAGGCGAGTATCCCCTTTCCGATGCACTATTCCATCTTTACTGCATCCCTTGCCCCTCACACTGACCAATTAACACGGAAGTGGTGTCGCTTTGAAATACTATTGGTTCTATGACATCTCCCTCTAAATCGAGTAACGTTTCTATGGAAACGACAAGAGTTTCTTTTGGGAGGAGAGTATCTCCGTTCCGATTCACTATTCCTTCTTTACTGCATCCCTCGCTCCCTCCCATTGACGAATTAACACTGAAATTGAGTCGCAATGGAATACTATGTGTTCTATAACTACTCCTTCTAAATCGAGGAACGTTTCTACGGAAACGACAATATTTTCTTTTGGGAGGCGAGTATCCCCTTTCCGATGCACTATTCCATCATTACTGCATCCCTCGCCCCTCACACTGACGAATTAACACGGAAGTGGTGTCGCTATGATATACTATTGGTTCTACGGCATCTCCTTCTAAATCGAGTAACGTTTCTATGGAAACGACAAGAGTTTCTGATGGGAGGAGCGTATCTCCGTTCCGATTCACTATTCCTTCTTTACTGCATCCCTCGCTCCCTCCCATTGACGAATTAACACTGAAATTGAGTCGCTATGGAATACTATGTGTTCTATAACTTCTCCTTCTAAATCGAGGAACGTTTCTACGGAAACGACAATATTTTCTTTTGGGAGGCGAGTATCCCCTTTCCGATGCACTATTCCATCTTTACTGCATCCCTCGCCCCTGACACTGACGAATTAACACGGAAGTGGTGTCGCTATTATATACTATTGGTTCTATGACATCTCCTTCTAAATCGAGTAACGTTTCTATGGAAACGACAATATTTTCTTTTGGGAGGCGAGTATCCCCTTTCCGATGCACTATTCCATCTTTACTGCATCCCTCGCCCCTCACACTGACGAATTAACACGGAAGTGGTGTCGCTATGATATACTATTGGTTCTATGACATCTCCTTCTAAATCGAGTAACGTTTCTATTGAAACGACAAGAGTTTCTGTTGGGAGGAGAGTATCTCCGTTCCGATTCACTATTCCTTCTTTACTGCATCCCTCGCTCCCTCCCATTGACGAATTAACACTGAAATTGAGTCGCTATGGAATACTATGTGTTCTATAACTTCTCCTTCTAAATCGAGGGTCGTTTCTACGGAAACGACAATATTTTCTTTTGGGAGGCGAGTATCCCCTTTCCGATGCACTATTCCATCTTTACTGCATCCCTCGCCCCTCACACTGACGAATTAACACGGAAGTGGTGTCGCTATGAAATGCTATTGGTTCTATGACATCTCCTTCTAAATCGAGTAACGTTTCTATGGAAACGACAAGAGTTTCTTTTGGGAGGAGAGTATCTCCGTTCCGATTCACTATTCCTTCTTTACTGCATCCCTCGCTCCCTCCCATTGACGAATTAACACTGAAATTGAGTCGCTATGGAATACTATGTGTTCTATAACTTCTCCTTCTAAATCGAGGAACGTTTCTACGGAAACGACAATATTTTCTTTTGGGAGGCGAGTATCCCCTTTCCGATGCACTATTCCATCTTTACTGCATCCCTCGCCCCTCACACTGACGAATTAACACGGAAGTGGTGTCGCTATGAAATACTATTGGTTCCATGACATCTCCTTCTAAATCGAGTAACGTTTCTACGGAAACGACAATATTTTCTTTTGGGAGGCGAGTATCCCCTTTCCGATGCACTATTCCATCTTTACTGCATCCCTCGCCCCTCACACTGACGAATTAACACGGAAGTTGTGTCGCTATGATATACTATTGGTTCTATGACATCTCCTTCTAAATCGAGTACCGTTTCTATGGAAACAACAAGAGTTTCTTTTGGGAGGAGAGTATATCCGTTCCGATTAACTATTCCTTCTTTACTGCATCCCTCGCTCCCTCCCATTGACGAATTAACACTGAAATTGAGTCGCTATGGAATACTATGTGTTCTATAACTTCTCCTTCTAAATCGAGGAACGTTTCTACGGAAACGACAATATTTTCTTTTGGGAGGCGAGTATCCCCTTTCCGATGCACTATTCCATCTTTACTGCATCCCTCGCCCCTCACACTGACGAATTAACACGGAAGTGGTGTCGCTTTGAAATACTATTGGTTCTATGACATCTCCCTCTAAATCGAGTAACGTTTCTATGGAAACGACAAGAGTTTCTTTTGGGAGGAGAGTATCTCCGTTCCGATTCACTATTCCTTCTTTACTGCATCCCTCGCTCCCTCCCATTGACGAATTAACACTGAAATTGAGTCGCTATGGAATACTATGTGTTCTATAACTTCTCCTTCTAAATCGAGGAACGTTTCTACGGAAACGACAATACTTTCTTTTGGGAGGCGAGTATCCCCTTTCCGATGCACTATTCCATCTTTACTGCATCCCTCGCCCCTCACACTGACGAATTAACACGGAAGTGGTGTCGCTTTGAAATACTATTGGTTCTATGACATCTCCCTCTAAATCGAGTAACGTTTCTATGGAAACGACAAGAGTTTCTTTTGGGAGGAGAGTATCTCCGTTCTGATTCACTATTCCTTTATTACTGCATCCCTCGCTCCCTCCCATTGACGAATTAACACTGAAATTGAGTCGCTATGGAATACTATGTGTTCTATAACTTCTCCTTCTAAATCGAGGAACGTTTCTACGGAAACGACAATATTTTCTTTTGGGAGGCGAGTATCCACTTTCCGATGCACTATTCCATCTTTACTGCATCCCTCGCCCCTCACACTGACGAATTAACACGGAAGTGGTGTCGCTTTGAAATATTATTGGTTCTATGACATCTCCCTCTAAATCGAGTAACGTTTCTATGGAAACGACAAGAGTTTCTTTTGGGAGGAGAGTATCTCCGTTCCGATTCACTATTCCTTCTTTACTGCATCCCTCGCTCCCTCCCATTGACGAATTAACACTGAAATTGAGTCGCTATGGAATAATATGTGTTCTATAACTTCTCCTTCTAAATCGAGGAACGTTTCTACGGAAACGACAATACTTTCTTTTGGGAGGCGAGTATCCCCTTTCCGATGCACTATTCCATCTTTACTGCATCCCTCGCCCCTCACACTGACGAATTAACACGGAAGTGGTGTCGCTATGAAATACTATTGGTTCCATGACATCTCCTTCTAAATCGAGTAACGTTTCTACGGAAACGACAATATTTTCTTTTGGGAGGCGAGTATCCCCTTTCCGATGCACTATTCCATCTTTACTGCATCCCTCGCCCCTCACACTGACGAATTAACACGGAAGTGGTGTCGCTATTATATACTATTGGTTCTATGACATCTCCTTCTAAATCGAGTAACGTTTCTATGGAAACGACAAGAGTTTCTTTTGGGAGGAGAGTATATCCGTTCCGATTCACTATTCCTTCTTTACTGCATCCCTCGCTCCCTCCCATTGACGAATTAACACTGAAATTGAGTCGCTATGGAATACTATGTGTTCTATAACTTCTCCTTCTAAATCGAGGAACGTTTCTACGGAAACGACAATATTTTCTTTTGGGAGGCGAGTATCCCCTTTCCGATGCACTATTCCATCTTTACTGCATCCCTCGCCCCTCACACTGACGAATTAACACGGAAGTGGTGTCGCTTTGAAATATTATTGGTTCTATGACATCTCCCTCTAAATCGAGTAACGTTTCTATGGAAACGACAAGAGTTTCTTTTGGGAGGAGAGTATCTCCGTTCCGATTCACTATTCCTTCTTTACTGCATCCCTCGCTCCCTCCCATTGACGAATTAACACTGAAATTGAGTCGCTATGGAATACTATGTGTTCTATATATTCTCCTTCTAAATCGAGGAACGTTTCTACGGAAACGACAATATTTTCTTTTGGGAGGCGAGTATCCCCTTTCCGATGCACTATTCCATCTTTACTGCATCCCTCGCCCCTCACACTGACGAATTAACACGGAAGTGGTGTCGCTTTGAAATATTATTGGTTCTATGACATCTCCCTCTAAATCGAGTAACGTTTCTATGGAAACGACAAGAGTTTCTTTTGGGAGGAGAGTTTCTCCGTTCCGATTCACTATTCCTTCTTTACTGCATCCCTCGCTCCCTCCCATTGACGAATAAACATTGAAATTGAGTCGCTATGGAATAATATGTGTTCTATAACTTCTCCTTCTAAATCGAGGAACGTTTCTACGGAAACGACAATACTTTCTTTTGGGAGGCGAGTATCCCCTTTCCGATGCACTATTCCATCTTTACTGCATCCCTCGCCCCTCACACTGACGAATTAACACGGAAGTGGTGTCGCTATGAAATACTATTGGTTCCATGACATCTCCTTCTAAATCGAGTAACGTTTCTACGGAAACGACAATATTTTCTTTTGGCAGGCGAGTATCCCCTTTCCGATGCACTATTCCATCTTTACTGCATCCCTCGCCCCTCACACTGACGAATTAACACGGAAGTGGTGTCGCTATGATATACTATTGGTTCTATGACATCTCCTTCTAAATCGAGTAACGTTTCTATGGAAACGACAAGAGTTTCTTTTGGGAGGAGAGTATATCCGTTCCGATTCACTATTCCTTCTTTACTGCATCCCTCGCTCCCTCCCATTGACGAATTAACACTGAAATTGAGTCGCTATGGAATACTATGTGTTCTATAACTTCTCCTTCTAAATCGAGGAACGTTTCTACGGAAACGACAATATTTTCTTTTGGGAGCCGAGTATCCCCTTTCCGATGCACTATTCCATCTTTACTGCATCCCTCGCCCCTCACACTGACGAATTAACACGGAAGTGGTGTCGCTTTGAAATACTATTGGTTCTATGACATCTCCCTCTAAATCGAGTAACGTTTCTATGGAAACGACAAGAGTTTCTTTTGGGAGGAGAGTATCTCCGTTCCGATTCACTATTCCTTCTTTACTGCATCCCTCGCTCCCTCCCATTGACGAATTAACACTGAAATTGAGTCGCTATGGAATACTATGTGTTCTATAACTTCTCCTTCTAAATCGAGGAACGTTTCTACGGAAACGACAATATTTTCTTTTGGGAGGCGAGTATCCCCTTTCCGATGCACTATTCCATCTTTACTGCATTCCTTGCCCCTCACACTGACCAATTAACACGGAAGTGGTGTCGCTTTGAAATACTATTGGTTCTATGACATCTCCCTCTAAATCGAGTAACGTTTCTATGGAAACGACAAGAGTTTCTTTTGGGAGGAGAGTATCTCCGTTCCGATTCACTATTCCTTCTTTACTGCATCCCTCGCTCCCTCCCATTGACGAATTAACACTGAAATTGAGTCGCAATGGAATACTATGTGTTCTATAACTACTCCTTCTAAATCGAGGAACGTTTCTACGGAAACGACAATATTTTCTTTTGGGAGGCGAGTATCCCCTTTCCGATGCACTATTCCATCATTACTGCATCCCTCGCCCCTCACACTGACGAATTAACACGGAAGTGGTGTCGCTATGATATACTATTGGTTCTACGGCATCTCCTTCTAAATCGAGTAACGTTTCTATGGAAACGACAAGAGTTTCTGATGGGAGGAGCGTATCTCCGTTCCGATTCACTATTCCTTCTTTACTGCATCCCTCGCTCCCTCCCATTGACGAATTAACACTGAAATTGAGTCGCTATGGAATACTATGTGTTCTATAACTTCTCCTTCTAAATCGAGGAACGTTTCTACGGAAACGACAATATTTTCTTTTGGGAGGCGAGTATCCCCTTTCCGATGCACTATTCCATCTTTACTGCATCCCTCGCCCCTGACACTGACGAATTAACACGGAAGTGGTGTCGCTATTATATACTATTGGTTCTATGACATCTCCTTCTAAATCGAGTAACGTTTCTATGGAAACGACAATATTTTCTTTTGGGAGGCGAGTATCCCCTTTCCGATGCACTATTCCATCTTTACTGCATCCCTCGCCCCTCACACTGACGAATTAACACGGAAGTGGTGTCGCTATGATATACTATTGGTTCTATGACATCTCCTTCTAAATCGAGTAACGTTTCTATTGAAACGACAAGAGTTTCTGTTGGGAGGAGAGTATCTCCGTTCCGATTCACTATTCCTTCTTTACTGCATCCCTCGCTCCCTCCCATTGACGAATTAACACTGAAATTGAGTCGCTATGGAATACTATGTGTTCTATAACTTCTCCTTCTAAATCGAGGGTCGTTTCTACGGAAACGACAATATTTTCTTTTGGGAGGCGAGTATCCCCTTTCCGATGCACTATTCCATCTTTACTGCATCCATCGCCCCTCACACTGACGAATTAACACGGAAGTGGTGTCGCTATGAAATGCTATTGGTTCTATGACATCTCCTTCTAAATCGAGTAACGTTTCTATGGAAACGACAAGAGTTTCTTTTGGGAGGAGAGTATCTCCGTTCCGATTCACTATTCCTTCTTTACTGCATCCCTCGCTCCCTCCCATTGACGAATTAACACTGAAATTGAGTCGCTATGGAATACTATGTGTTCTATAACTTCTCCTTCTAAATCGAGGAACGTTTCTACGGAAACGACAATATTTTCTTTTGGGAGGCGAGTATCCCCTTTCCGATGCACTATTCCATCTTTACTGCATCCCTCGCCCCTCACACTGACGAATTAACACGGAAGTGGTGTCGCTATGAAATACTATTGGTTCCATGACATCTCCTTCTAAATCGAGTAACGTTTCTACGGAAACGACAATATTTTCTTTTGGGAGGCGAGTATCCCCTTTCCGATGCACTATTCCATCTTTACTGCATCCCTCGCCCCTCACACTGACGAATTAACACGGAAGTTGTGTCGCTATGATATACTATTGGTTCTATGACATCTCCTTCTAAATCGAGTACCGTTTCTATGGAAACAACAAGAGTTTCTTTTGGGAGGAGAGTATATCCGTTCCGATTAACTATTCCTTCTTTACTGCATCCCTCGCTCCCTCCCATTGACGAATTAACACTGAAATTGAGTCGCTATGGAATACTATGTGTTCTATAACTTCTCCTTCTAAATCGAGGAACGTTTCTACGGAAACGACAATATTTTCTTTTGGGAGGCGAGTATCCCCTTTCCGATGCACTATTCCATCTTTACTGCATCCCTCGCCCCTCACACTGACGAATTAACACGGAAGTGGTGTCGCTTTGAAATACTATTGGTTCTATGACATCTCCCTCTAAATCGAGTAACGTTTCTATGGAAACGACAAGAGTTTCTTTTGGGAGGAGAGTATCTCCGTTCCGATTCACTATTCCTTCTTTACTGCATCCCTCGCTCCCTCCCATTGACGAATTAACACTGAAATTGAGTCGCTATGGAATACTATGTGTTCTATAACTTCTCCTTCTAAATCGAGGAACGTTTCTACGGAAACGACAATACTTTCTTTTGGGAGGCGAGTATCCCCTTTCCGATGCACTATTCCATCTTTACTGCATCCCTCGCCCCTCACACTGACGAATTAACACGGAAGTGGTGTCGCTTTGAAATACTATTGGTTCTATGACATCTCCCTCTAAATCGAGTAACGTTTCTATGGAAACGACAAGAGTTTCTTTTGGGAGGAGAGTATCTCCGTTCTGATTCACTATTCCTTTATTACTGCATCCCTCGCTCCCTCCCATTGACGAATTAACACTGAAATTGAGTCGCTATGGAATACTATGTGTTCTATAACTTCTCCTTCTAAATCGAGGAACGTTTCTACGGAAACGACAATATTTTCTTTTGGGAGGCGAGTATCCACTTTCCGATGCACTATTCCATCTTTACTGCATCCCTCGCCCCTCACACTGACGAATTAACACGGAAGTGGTGTCGCTTTGAAATATTATTGGTTCTATGACATCTCCCTCTAAATCGAGTAACGTTTCTATGGAAACGACAAGAGTTTCTTTTGGGAGGAGAGTATCTCCGTTCCGATTCACTATTCCTTCTTTACTGCATCCCTCGCTCCCTCCCATTGACGAATTAACACTGAAATTGAGTCGCTATGGAATAATATGTGTTCTATAACTTCTCCTTCTAAATCGAGGAACGTTTCTACGGAAACGACAATACTTTCTTTTGGGAGGCGAGTATCCCCTTTCCGATGCACTATTCCATCTTTACTGCATCCCTCGCCCCTCACACTGACGAATTAACACGGAAGTGGTGTCGCTATGAAATACTATTGGTTCCATGACATCTCCTTCTAAATCGAGTAACGTTTCTACGGAAACGACAATATTTTCTTTTGGGAGGCGAGTATCCCCTTTCCGATGCACTATTCCATCTTTACTGCATCCCTCGCCCCTCACACTGACGAATTAACACGGAAGTGGTGTCGCTATTATATACTATTGGTTCTATGACATCTCCTTCTAAATCGAGTAACGTTTCTATGGAAACGACAAGAGTTTCTTTTGGGAGGAGAGTATATCCGTTCCGATTCACTATTTCTTCTTTACTGCATCCCTCGCTCCCTCCCATTGACGAATTAACACTGAAATTGAGTCGCTATGGAATACTATGTGTTCTATAACTTCTCCTTCTAAATCGAGCAACGTTTCTACGGAAACGACAATATTTTCTTTTGGGAGGCGAGTATCCCCTTTCCGATGCACTATTCCATCTTTACTGCATCCCTCGCCCCTCACACTGACGAATTAACACGGAAGTGGTGTCGCTTTGAAATACTATTGGTTCTATGACATCTCCCTCTAAATCGAGTAACGTTTCTATGGAAACGACAAGAGTTTCTTTTGGGAGGAGAGTATCTCCGTTCCGATTCACTATTCCTTCTTTACTGCATCCCTCGCTCCCTCCCATTGACGAATTAACACTGAAATTGAGTCGCTATGGAATACTATGTGTTCTATAACTTCTCCTTCTAAATCGAGGAACGTTTCTACGGAAACGACAATATTTTCTTTTGGGAGGCGAGTATCCCCTTTCCGATGCACTATTCCATCTTTACTGCATCCCTCGCCCCTCACACTGACGAATTAACACGGAAGTGGTGTCGCTTTGAAATACTATTGGTTCTATGACATCTCCCTCTAAATCGAGTAACGTTTCTATGGAAACGACAAGAGTTTCTTTTGGGAGGAGAGTATCTCCGTTCTGATTCACTATTCCTTTATTACTGCATCCCTCGCTCCCTCCCATTGACGAATTAACACTGAAATTGAGTCGCTATGGAATACTATGTGTTCTATAACTTCTCATTCTAAATCGAGGAACGTTTCTACGGAAACGACAATATTTTCTTTTGGGAGGCGAGTATCCCCTTTCCGATGCACTATTCCATCTTTACTGCATCCCTCGCCCCTCACACTGACGAATTAACACGGAAGTGGTGTCGCTATGATATACTATTGGTTCTATGACATCTCCTTCTAAATCGAGTAACGTTTCAATGGAAACGACAATATTTTCTTTTGGGAGGCGAGTATCCCCTTTCCGACGACTATTCCATCTTTACTGCATCCCTCGCCCCTCACACTGACGAATTAACACGGAAGTGGTGTCGCTATGATGTACTATTGGTTCTATGACATCTCCTTCTAAATCGAGTAACGTTTCTATGGAAACGACAAGAGTTTCTGTTGGGAGGAGAGTATCTCCGTTCCGATTCAATATTCCTTCTTTACTGCATCCCTCGCTCCCTCCCATTGACGAATTAACACTGAAATTGAGTCGCTATGGAATACTATGTGTTCTATAACTTCTCCTTCTAAATCGAGGAACGTTTCTACGGAAACGACAATATTTTCTTTTGGGAGGCGAGTATCCCCTTTCCGATGCACTATTCCATCTTTACTGCATCCCTCGCCCCTCACACTGACGAATTAACACGGAAGTGGTGTCGCTATGATATACTATTGGTTCTATGACATCTCCTTCTAAATCGAGTAACGTTTCTATGGAAACGACAAGAGTTTCTGTTGGGAGGAGAGTATCTCCGTTCCGATTCACTATTCCTTCTTTACTGCATCCCTCGCTCCCTCCCATTGACGAATTAACACTGAAATTGAGTCGCTATGGAATACTATGTGTTCTATAACTTCTCCTTCTAAATCGAGGAACGTTTCTACGGAAACGACAATATTTTCTTTTGGGAGGCGAGTATCCCCTTTCCGATGCACTATTCCATCTTTACTGCATCCCTCGCCCCTCACACTGACGAATTAACACGGAAGTGGTGTCGCTTTGAAATACTATTGGTTCTATGACATCTCCCTCTAAATCGAGCAACGTTTCTATGGAAACGACAAGAGTTTCTTTTGGGAGGAGAGTATCTCCGTTCCGATTCACTATTCCTTCTTTACTGCATCCCTCGCTCCCTCCCATTGACGAATTAACACTGAAATTGAGTCGCTATGGAATACTATGTGTTCCATAACTTCTCCTTCTAAATCGAGGAACGTTTCTACGGAAACGACAATATTTTCTTTTGGGAGGCGAGTATCCCCTTTCCGATGCACTATTCCATCTTTACTGCATCCCTCGCCCCTCACACTGACGAATTAACACGGAAGTGGTGTCGCTATGAAATACTATTGGTTCTATGACATCTCCTTCTAAATCGAGTAACGTTTCTATGGAAACGACAATATTTTCTTTTGGGAGGCGAGTATCCCCTTTCCGATGCACTATTCCATCTTTACTGCATCCCTCGCCCCTCACACTGACGAATTAACACGGAAGTGGTGTCGCTATGATATACTATTGGTTCTATGACATCTCCTTCTAAATCGAGTAACGTTTCTATGGAAACGACAAGAGTTTCTGTTGGGAGGAGAGTATCTCCGTTCCGATTCACTATTCCTTCTTTACTGCGTCCCTCGCTCCCTCCCATTGACGAATTAACACTGAAATTGAGTCGCTATGGAATACTATGTGTTCTATAATTTCTCCTTCTAAATCGAGGAACGTTTCTACGGAAACGAAAATATTTTCTTTTGGGAGGCGAGTATCCCCTTTCCGATGCACTATTCCATCTTTACTGCATCCCTCGCCCCTCACACTGACGAATTAACACGCAAGTGGTGTCGCTATGAAATACTATTGGTTCTATGATATCTCCCTCTAAATCGAGTAACGTTTCTATGGAAACGACAATATTTTCTTTTGGGAGGCGAGTATCCCCTTTCCGATGCACTATTCCATCTTTACTGCATCCCTCGCCCCTCACACTGACGAATTAACACGGAAGTGGTGTCGCTATGAAATACTATTGGTTCTATGACATCTCCCTCTAAATCGAGTAACGTTTCTATGGAAACGACAATATTTTCTTTTGGGAGGCGAGTATCCCCTTTCCGATGCACTATTCCATCTTTACTGCATCCCTCGCCCCTCACACTGACTAATTAACATGGAAGTGGTGTCGCTATGAAATACTATTGGTTCCATGACATCTCCCTCTAAATCGAGTAACGTTTCTATGGAAACGACAAGAGTTTCTTTTGGGAGGTGAGTATCTCCGTTCCGATTCACTATTCCTTCTTTACTGCATCCCTCGCTCCCTCCCATTGACGAATTAACACTGAAATTGAGTCGCTATGGAATACTATGTGTTCTATAACTTCTCCTTCTAAATCGAGGAACGTTTCTACGGAAACGACAATATTTTCTTTTGGGAGGCGAGTATCCCAGTTTCCGATGCACTATTCCATCTTTACTGCATCCCTCGCTACTCACACTGACGTATTAACACGGAAGTGGTGTCGCTATGAAATACTATTGGTTCTATGACATCTCCCTCTAAATCGAGTAACGTTTCTGCTTAAACGACAAGAGTTTCTTTTGGGAGGAGAGTATCTCCGTTCCGATGCACTATTCCATCTTTACTGCATCCCTCGCCCCTCACAATGACGAATTAACACGGAAGTGGTGTCGCTATGAAATACTATTGGTTCTATGACATCTCCCTCTAAATCGAGTTACGTTTCTATGGAAACGACAATATTTACTTTTGGGTGGAGAGTATCTCCGTTCCGATGCACTATTCCATCTTTACGGCATCCCTCGCCCCTCACACTGACGAATTAACACGGAAGTGGTGTCGCTATGAAATACTATTGGTTCTATGACATCTCCCTCTAAATCGAGTAACGTTTCTATGGAAACGACAATATTTTCTTTTGGGAGGCGAGTATCCCCTTTCCGATGCACTATTCCATCTTTACTGCATCCCTCGCCCCTCACACTGACGAATTAACACGGAAGTGGTGTCGCTATGAAATACTATTGGTTCTATGACATCTCCCTCTAAATCGAGTAACGTTTCTATGGAAACGACAAGAGTTTCTTTTTGGAGGATAGTATCTCCGTTCCGATTCACTATTCCTTCTTTACTGCATCCCTCGCTCCCTCCCATTGACGAATTAACACTGAAATTGAGTCGCTATGGAATACTATGTGTTCTATAACTTCTCCTTCTAAATCGAGGAACGTTTCTACGGAAACGACAATATTTTCTTTTGGGAGGCGAGTATCCCCTTTCCGATGCACTATTCCATCTTTACTACATCCCTCGCCCCTCACACTGACGAATTAACACGGAAGTGGTGTCGCTATGAAATACTATTGGTTCTACGACATCTCCCTCTAAATCGAGTAACGTTTCTATGGAAACGACAAGAGTTTCTTTTGGGAGGCGAGTATCCCCTTTCTGATGCACTATTCCATCTCTACTGCATCCCTCGCCCCTCACACTGACGAATTAACACGGAAGTGGTGTCGCTATGAAATACTATTGGTTCTATGACATCTCCCTCTAAATCGAGTAACGTTTCTATGGAAACGACAATATTTTCTTTTGGGAGGCGAGTATCCCCTTTCCGATGCACTATTCCATCTTTACTGCATCCCTCGCCCCTCACACTGACGAATTAACACGGAAGTGGTGTCGCTATGATATACTATTGGTTCTATGACATCTCCTTCTAAATCGAGTAACGTTTCTATGGAAACGACAAGAGTTTCTGTTGGGAGGAGAGTATCTCCGTTCCGATTCACTATTCCTTCTTTACTGCATCCCTCGCTCCCTCCCATTGACGAATTAACACTGAAATTGAGTCGCTACGGAATACTATGTGTTCTATAACTTCTCCTTCTAAATCGAGGAACGTTTCTACGGAAACGACAATATTTTCTTTTGGGAGGCGAGTATCCCCTTTCCGATGCACTATTCCATCTTTACTGCATCCCTCGCCCCTCACACTGACGAATTAACACGGAAGTGGTGTCGCTTTGAAATACTATTGGTTCTATGACATCTCCCTCTAAATCGAGTAACGTTTCTATGGAAACGACAAGAGTTTCTTTTGGGAGGAGAGTATCTCCGTTCTGATTCACTATTCCTTTATTACTGCATCCCTCGCTCCCTCCCATTGACGAATTAACACTGAAATTGAGTCGCTATGGAATACTATGTGTTCTATAACTTCTCCTTCTAAATCGAGGAACGTTTCTACGGAAACGACAATATTTTCTTTTGGAGGCGAGTATCCCCTTTCCGATGCACTATTCCATCTTTACTGCATCCCTCGCCCCTCACACTGACGAATTAACACGGAAGTGGTGTCGCTATGATATACTATTGGTTCTATGACATCTCCTTCTAAATCGAGTAACGTTTCAATGGAAACGACAATATTTTCTTTCGGGAGGCGAGTATCCCCTTTCCGACGACTATTCCATCTTTACTGCATCCCTCGCCCCTCACACTGACGAATTAACACGGAAGTGGTGTCGCTATGATGTACTATTGGTTCTATGACATCTCCTTCTAAATCGAGTAACGTTTCTATGGAAACGACAAGAGTTTCTGTTGGGAGGAGAGTATCTCCGTTCCGATTCAATATTCCTTCTTTACTGCATCCCTCGCTCCCTCCCATTGACGAATTAACACTGAAATTGAGTCGCTATGGAATACTATGTGTTCTATAACTTCTCCTTCTAAATCGAGGAACGTTTCTACGGAAACGACAATATTTTCTTTTGGGAGGCGAGTATCCCCTTTCCGATGCACTATTCCATCTTTACTGCATCCCTCGCCCCTCACACTGACGAATCAACACGGAAGTGGTGTCGCTATGATATACTATTGGTTCTATGACATCTCCTTCTAAATCGAGTAACGTTTCTATGGAAACGACAAGAGTTTCTGTTGGGAGGAGAGTATCTCCGTTCCGATTCACTATTCCTTCTTTACTGCATCCCTCGCTCCCTCCCACTGACGAATTAACACTGAAATTGAGTCGCTATGGAATACTATGTGTTCTATAACTTCTCCTTCTAAATCGAGGAACGTTTCTACGGAAACGACAATATTTTCTTTTGGGAGGCGAGTATCCCCTTTCCGATGCACTATTCCATCTTTACTGCATCCCTCGCCCCTGACACTGACGAATTAACACGGAAGTGGTGTCGCTATGATATACTATTGGTTCTATGACATCTCCTTCTAAATCGAGTAACGTTTCTATGGAAACGACAATATTTTCTTTTGGGAGGCGAGTATCCCCTTTCCGATGCACTATTCCATCTTTACTGCATCCCTCGCCCCTCACACTGACGAATTAACACGGAAGTGGTGTCGCTATGATATACTATTGGTTCTATGACATCTCCTTCTAAATCGAGTAACGTTTCTATGGAAACGACAAGAGTTTCTGTTGGGAGGAGAGTATCTCCGTTCCGATTCACTATTCCTTCATTACTGCATCCCTCGCTCCCTCCCATTGACGAATTAACACCGAAATTGAGTCGCTATGGAATACTATGTGTTCTATAACTTCTCCTTCTAAATCGAGGAACGTTTCTACGGAAACGACAATATTTTCTTTTGGGAGGCGAGTATCCCCTTTCCGATGCACTATTCCATCTTTACTGCATCCCTCGCCCCTGACACTGACGAATTAACACGGAAGTGGTGTCGCTATGATATACTATTGGTTCTATGACATCTCCTTCTAAATCGAGTAACGTTTCTATGGAAACGACAATATTTTCTTTTGGGAGGCGAGTATCCCCTTTCCGATGCACTATTCCATCTTTACTGCATCCCTCGCCCCTCACACTGACGAATTAACACGGAAGTGGTGTCGCTATGATATACTATTGGTTCTATGACATCTCCTTCTAAATCGAGTAACGTTTCTATGGAAACGACAAGAGTTTCTGTTGGGAGGAGAGTATCTCCGTTCCGATTCACTATTCCTTCTTTACTGCATCCCTCGCTCCCTCCCATTGACGAATTAACACTGAAATTGAGTCGCTATGGAATACTATGTGTTCTATAACTTCTCCTTCTAAATCGAGGAACGTTTCTACGGAAACGACAATAATTTCTTTTGGGAGGCGAGTATCCCCTTTCCGATGCACTATTCCATCTTTACTGCATCCCTCGCCCCTCACACTGACGAATTAACACGGAAGTGGTGTCGCTATGAAATACTATTGGTTCTATGACATCTCCTTCTAAATCGAGTAACGTTTCTATGGAAACGACAATATTTTCTTTTGGGAGGCGAGTATCCCCTTTCCGATGCACTATTCCATCATTACTGCATCCCTCGCCCCTCACACTGACGAATTAACACGGAAGTGGTGTCGCTATGATATACTATTGGTTCTATGACATCTCCTTCTAAATCGAGTAACGTTTCTATGGAAACGACAAGAGTTTCTGTTGGGAGGAGAGTATCTCCGTTCCGATTCACTATTCCTTCTTTACTGCATCCCTCGCTCCCTCCCATTGACGAATTAACACTGAAATTGAGTCGCTATGGAATACTATGTGTTCCATAACTTCTCCTTCTAAATCGAGGAACGTTTCTACGGAAACGACAATATTTCCTTTTGGGAGGCTAGTATCCCCTTTCCGATGCACTATTCCATCTTTACTGCATCCCTCGCCCCTCACACTGACGAATTAACACGGAAGTGGTGTCGCTATGAAATACTATTGGTTCTATGACATCTCCTTCTAAATCGAGTAACGTTTCTATGGAAACGACAATATTTTCTTTTGGGAGGCGAGTATCCCCTTTCCGATGCACTATTCCATCTTTACTGCATCCCTCGCCCCTCACACTGACGAATTAACACGGAAGTGGTGTCGCTATGATATACTATTGGTTCTATGACATCTCCTTCTAAATCGAGTAACGTTTCTATGGAAACGACAAGAGTTTCTGTTGGGAGGAGAGTATCTCCGTTCCGATTCACTATTCCTTCTTTACTGCGTCCCTCGCTCCCTCCCATTGACGAATTAACACTGAAATTGAGTCGCTATGGAATACTATGTGTTCTATAACTTCTCCTTCTAAATCGAGAAACGTTTCTACGGAAACGACAATATTTTCTTTTGGGAGGCGAGTATCCCCTTTCCGATGCACTATTCCATCTTTACTGCATCCCTCGCCCCTCACACTGACGAATTAACACGCAAGTGGTGTCGCTATGAAATACTATTGGTTCTATGATATCTCCCTCTAAATCGAGTAACGTTTCTATGGAAACGACAATATTTTCTTTTGGGAGGCGAGTATCCCCTTTCCGATGCACTATTCCATCTTTACTGCATCCCTCGCCCCTCACACTGACGAATTAACACGGAAGTGGTGTCGCTATGAAATACTATTGGTTCTATGACATCTCCCTCTAAATCGAGTAACGTTTCTATGGAAACGACAATATTTTCTTTTGGGAGGCGAGTATCCCCTTTCCGATGCACTATTCCATCTTTACTGCATCCCTCGCCCCTCACACTGACGAATTAACATGGAAGTGGTGTCGCTATGAAATACTATTGGTTCCATGACATCTCCCTCTAAATCGAGAAACGTTTCTATGGAAACGACAAGAGTTTCTTTTGGGAGGTGAGTATCTCCGTTCCGATTCACTATTCCTTCTTTACTGCATCCCTCGCTCCCTCCCGTTGACGAATTAACACTGAAATTGAGTCGCTATGGAATACTATGTGTTCTATAACTTCTCCTTCTAAATCGAGGAACGTTTCTACGGAAACGACAATATTTTCTTTTGGGAGGCGAGTATCCCAGTTTCCGATGCACTATTCCATCTTTACTGCATCCCTCGCCCCTCACACTGACGTATTAACACGGAAGTGGTGTCGCTATGAAATACTATTGGTTCTATGACATCTCCCTCTAAATCGAGTAACGTTTCTGCTTAAACGACAAGAGTTTCTTTTGGGAGGAGAGTATCTCCGTTCCGATGCACTATTCCATCTTTACTGCATCCCTCGCCCCTCACACTGACGAATTAACACGGAAGTGGTGTCGCTATGAAATACTATTGGTTCTATGACATCTCCCTCTAAATCGAGTTACGTTTCTATGGAAACGACAATATTTACTTTTGGGTGGAGAGTATCTCCGTTCCGATGCACTATTCCATCTTTACGGCATCCCTCGCCCCTCACACTGACGAATTAACACGGAAGTGGTGTCGCTATGAAATACTATTGGTTCTATGACATCTCCCTCTAAATCGAGTAACGTTTCTATGGAAACGACAATATTTTCTTTTGGGAGGCGAGTATCCCCTTTCCGATGCACTATTCCATCTTTACTGCATCCCTCGCCCCTCACACTGACGAATTAACACGGAAGTGGTGTCGCTATGAAATACTATTGGTTCTATGACATCTCCCTCTAAATCGAGTAACGTTTCTATGGAAACGACAAGAGTTTCTTTTTGGAGGATAGTATCTCCGTTCCGATTCACTATTCCTTCTTTACTGCATCCCTCGCTCCCTCCCATTGACGAATTAACACTGAAATTGAGTCGCTATGGAATACTATGTGTTCTATAACTTCTCCTTCTAAATCGAGGAACGTTTCTACGGAAACGACAATATTTTCTTTTGGGAGGCGAGTATCCCCTTTCCGATGCACTATTCCATCTTTACTACATCCCTCGCCCCTCACACTGACGAATTAACACGGAAGTGGTGTCGCTATGAAATACTATTGGTTCTATGACATCTCCCTCTAAATCGAGTAACGTTTCTATGGAAACGACAAGAGTTTCTTTTTGGAGGAGAGTATCTCCGTTCCGATTCACTATTCCTTCTTTACTGCATCCCTCGCTCCCTCCCATTGACGAATTAACACTGAAATTGAGTCGCTATGGAATACTATGGGTTCTATAACTTCTCCTTCTAAATCGAGGAACGTTTCTACGGAAACGACAATATTTTCTTTTGGGAGGCGAGTATCCCCTTTCCGATGCACTATTCCATCTTTACTGCATCCCTCGCCCCTCACACTGACGAATTAACTCGGAAGTGGTGTCGCTATGAAAAAAACTATTGGTTCTATGACATCTCCTTCTAAATCGAGTAACGTTTCTATGGAAACGACAATATTTTCTTTTGGGAGGCGAGTATCCCCTTTCCGATGCACTATTCCATCTTTACTGCATCCCTCGCCCCTCACACTGACGAATTAACACGGAAGTGGTGTCGCTATGATATACTATTGGTTCTATGACATCTCCTTCTAAATCGAGTAACGTTTCTATGGAAACGACAATATTTTCTTTTGGGAGGCGAGTATCCCCTTTCCGATGCACTATTCCATCTTTACTGCATCCCTCGCCCCTCACACTGACGAATTAACACGGAAGTGGTGTCGCTATGATATACTATTGGTTCTATGACATCTCCTTCTAAATCGAGTAACGTTTCTATGGAAACGACAAGAGTTTCTGTTGGGAGGAGAGTATCTCCGTTCCGATTCACTATTCCTTCTTTACTGCATCCCTCGCTCCCTCCCATTGACGAATTAACACTGAAATTGAGTCGCTATGGAATACTATGTGTTCTATAACTTCTCCTTCTAAATCGAGGAACGTTTCTACGGAAACGACAATATTTTCTTTTGGGAGGCGAGTATCCCCTTTCCGATGCACTATTCCATCTTTACTGCATCCCTCGCCCCTCACACTGACGAATTAACACGGAAGTGGTGTCGCTATGAAATACTATTGGTTCTATGACATCTCCTTCTAAATCGAGTAACGTTTCTATGGAAACGACAATATTTTCTTTTGGGAGGCGAGTATCCCCTTTCCGATGCACTATTCCATCATTACTGCATCCCTCGCCCCTCACACTGACGAATTAACACGGAAGTGGTGTCGCTATGATATACTATTGGTTCTATGACATCTCCTTCTAAATCGAGTAACGTTTCTATGGAAACGACAAGAGTTTCTGTTGGGAGGAGAGTATCTTCGTTCCGATTCACTATTCCTTCTTTACTGCATCCCTCGCTCCCTCCCATTGACGAATTAACACTGAAATTGAGTCGCTATGGAATACTATGTGTTCTATAACTTCTCCTTCTAAATCGAGGAACGTTTCTACGGAAACGACAATATTTCCTTTTGGGAGGCTAGTATCCCCTTTCCGATGCACTATTCCATCTTTACTGCATCCCTCGCCCCTCACACTGACGAATTAACACGGAAGTGGTGTCGCTTTGAAATACTATTGGTTCTATGACATCTCCCTCTAAATCGAGTAACGTTTCTATGGAAACGACAAGAGTTTCTTTTGGGAGGAGAGTATCTCCGTTCCGATTCACTATTCCTTCTTTACTGCATCCCTCGCTCCCTCCCATTGACGAATTAACACTGAAATTGAGTCGCTATGGAATACTATGTGTTCCATAACTTCTCCTTCTAAATCGAGGAACGTTTCTACGGAAACGACAATATTTTCTTTCGGGAGGCGAGTATCCCCTTTCCGATGCACTATTCCATCTTTACTGCATCCCTCGCCCCTCACACTGACGAATTAACACGGAAGTGGTGTCGCTATGAAATACTATTGGTTCTATGACATCTCCTTCTAAATCGAGTAACGTTTCTATGGAAACGACAATATTTTCTTTTGGGAGGCGAGTATCCCCTTTCCGATGCACTATTCCATCTTTACTGCATCCCTCGCCCCTCACACTGACGAATTAACACGGAAGTGGTGTCGCTATGATATACTATTGGTTCTATGACATCTCCTTCTAAATCGAGTAACGTTTCTATGGAAACGACAAGAGTTTCTGTTGGGAGGAGAGTATCTCCGTTCCGATTCACTATTCCTTCTTTACTGCGTCCCTCGCTCCCTCCCATTGACGAATTAACACTGAAATTGAGTCGCTATGGAATACTATGTGTTCTATAACTTCTCCTTCTAAATCGAGGAACGTTTCTACGGAAACGACAATATTTTCTTTTGGGAGGCGAGTATCCCCTTTCCGATGCACTATTCCATCTTTACTGCATCCCTCGACCCTCACACTGACGAATTAACACGCAAGTGGTGTCGCTATGAAATACTATTGGTTCTATGATATCTCCCTCTAAATCGAGTAACGTTTCTATGGAAACGACAATATTTTCTTTTGGGAGGCGAGTATCCCCTTTCCGATGCACTATTCCATCTTTACTGCATCCCTCGCCCCTCACACTGACGAATTAACACGGAAGTGGTGTCGCTATGAAATACTATTGGTTCTATGACATCTCCCTCTAAATCGAGTAACGTTTCTATGGAAACGACAATATTTTCTTTTGGGAGGCGAGTATCCCCTTTCCGATGCACTATTCCATCTTTACTGCATCCCTCGCCCCTCACACTGACGAATTAACATGGAAGTGGCGTCGCTATGAAATACTATTGGTTCCATGACATCTCCCTCTAAATCGAGAAACGTTTCTATGGAAACGACAAGAGTTTCTTTTGGGAGGTGAGTATCTCCGTTCCGATTCACTATTCCTTCTTTACTGCATCCCTCGCTCCCTCCCGTTGACGAATTAACACTGAAATTGAGTCGCTATGGAATACTATGTGTTCTATAACTTCTCCTTCTAAATCGAGGAACGTTTCTACGGAAACGACAATATTTTCTTTTGGGAGGCGAGTATCCCAGTTTCCGATGCACTATTCCATCTTTACTGCATCCCTCGCCCCTCACACTGACGTATTAACACGAAAGTGGTGTCGCTATGAAATACTATTGGTTCTATGACATCTCCCTCTAAATCGAGTAACGTTTCTGCTTAAACGACAAGAGTTTCTTTTGGGAGGAGAGTATCTCCGTTCCGATGCACTATTCCATCTTTACTGCATCCCTCGCCCCTCACACTGACGAATTAACACGGAAGTGGTGTCGCTATGAAATACTATTGGTTCTATGACATCTCCCTCTAAATCGAGTTACGTTTCTATGGAAACGACAATATTTACTTTTGGGTGGAGAGTATCTCCGTTCCGATGCACTATTCCATCTTTACGGCATCCCTCGCCCCTCACACTGACGAATTAACACGGAAGTGGTGTCGCTATGAAATACTATTGGTTCTATGACATCTCCCTCTAAATCGAGTAACGTTTCTATGGAAACGACAATATTTTCTTTTGGGAGGCGAGTATCCCCTTTCCGATGCACTATTCCATCTTTACTGCATCCCTCGCCCCTCACACTGACGAATTAACACGGAAGTGGTGTCGCTATGAAATACTATTGGTTCTATGACATCTCCCTCTAAATCGAGTAACGTTTCTATGGAAACGACAAGAGTTTCTTTTTGGAGGATAGTATCTCCGTTCCGATTCACTATTCCTTCTTTACTGCATCCCTCGCTCCCTCCCATTGACGAATTAACACTGAAATTGAGTCGCTATGGAATACTATGTGTTCTATAACTTCTCCTTCTAAATCGAGGAACGTTTCTACGGAAACGACAATATTTTCTTTTGGGAGGCGAGTATCCCCTTTCCGATGCACTATTCCATCTTTACTACATCCCTCGCCCCTCACACTGACGAATTAACACGGAAGTGGTGTCGCTATGAAATACTATTGGTTCTATGACATCTCCCTCTAAATCGAGTAACGTTTCTATGGAAACGACAAGAGTTTCTTTTTGGAGGAGAGTATCTCCGTTCCGATTCACTATTCCTTCTTTACTGCATCCCTTGCTCCCTCCCATTGACGAATTAACACTGAAATTGAGTCGCTATGGAATACTATGGGTTCTATAACTTCTCCTTCTAAATCGAGGAACGTTTCTACGGAAACGACAATATTTTCTTTTGGGAGGCGAGTATCCCCTTTCCGATGCACTATTCCATCTTTACTGCATCCCTCGCCCCTCACACTGACGAATTAACTCGGAAGTGGTGTCGCTATGAAAAAAACTATTGGTTCTATGACATCTCCTTCTAAATCGAGTAACGTTTCTATGGAAACGACAATATTTTCTTTTGGGAGGCGAGTATCCCCTTTCCGATGCACTATTCCATCTTTACTGCATCCCTCGCCCCTCACACTGACGAATTAACACGGAAGTGGTGTCGCTATGATATACTATTGGTTCTATGACATCTCCTTCTAAATCGAGTAACGTTTCTATGGAAACGACAAGAGTTTCTGTTGGGAGGAGAGTATCTTCGTTCCGATTCACTATTCCTTCTTTACTGCATCCCTCGCTCCCTCCCATTGACGAATTAACACTGAAATTGAGTCGCTATGGAATACTATGTGTTCTATAACTTCTCCTTCTAAATCGAGGAACGTTTCTACGGAAACGACAATATTTCCTTTTGGGAGGCTAGTATCCCCTTTCCGATGCACTATTCCATCTTTACTGCATCCCTCGCCCCTCACACTGACGAATTAACACGGAAGTGGTGTCGCTTTGAAATACTATTGGTTCTATGACATCTCCCTCTAAATCGAGTAACGTTTCTATGGAAACGACAAGAGTTTCTTTTGGGAGGAGAGTATCTCCGTTCCGATTCACTATTCCTTCTTTACTGCATCCCTCGCTCCCTCCCATTGACGAATTAACACTGAAATTGAGTCGCTATGGAATACTATGTGTTCCATAACTTCTCCTTCTAAATCGAGGAACGTTTCTACGGAAACGACAATATTTTCTTTCGGGAGGCGGGTATCCCCTTTCCGATGCACTATTCCATCTTTACTGCATCCCTCGCCCCTCACACTGACGAATTAACATGGAAGTGGTGTCGCTATGAAATACTATTGGTTCCATGACATCTCCTTCTAAATCGAGTAACGTTTCTATGGAAACGACAAGAGTTTCTTTTGGGAGGTGAGTATCTCCGTTCCGATTCACTATTCCTTCTTTACTGCATCCCTCGCTCCCTCCCATTGACGAATTAACGCTGAAATTGAGTCGCTATGGAATACTATGTGTTCTATAACTTCTCCTTCTAAATCGAGGAACGTTTCTACGGAAACGACAATATTTTCTTTTGGGAGGCGAGTATCCCAGTTTCCGATGCACTATTCCATCTTTACTGCATCCCTCGCCCCTCACACTGACGTATTAACACGGAAGTGGTGTCGCTATGAAATACTATTGGTTCTATGACATCTCCCTCTAAATCGAGTCACGTTTCTGCTTAAACGACAAGAGTTTCTTTTGGGAGGAGAGTATCTCCGTTCCGATGCACTATTCCATCTTTACTGCATCCCTCGCCCCTCACACTGACGAATTAACACGGAAGTGGTGTCGCTATGAAATACTATTGGTTCTATGACATCTCCCTCTAAATCGAGTTACGTTTCTATGGAAACGACAATATTTACTTTTGGGTGGAGAGTATCTCCGTTCCGATGCACTATTCCATCTTTACGGCATCCCTCGCCCCTCACACTGACGAATTAACACGGAAGTGGTGTCGCTATGAAATACTATTGGTTCTATGACATCTCCCTCTAAATCAAGTAACGTTTCTATGGAAACGACAATATTTTCTTTTGGGAGACGAGTATCCCCTTTCCGATGCACTATTCCTTCTTTACTGCATCCCTCGCCCCTCACACTGACGAATTAACACGGAAGTGGTGTCGCTATGAAATACTATTGGTTCTATGACATCTCCCTCTAAATCGAGTAACGTTTCTATGGAAACGACAAGAGTTTCTTTTTGGAGGATAGTATCTCCGTTCCGATTCACTATTCCTTCTTTACTGCATCCCTCGCTCCCTCCCATTGACGAATTAACACTGTAATTGAGTCGCTATGGAATACTATGTGTTCTATAACTTCTCCTTCTAAATCGAGGAACGTTTCTACGGAAACGACAATATTTTCTTTTGGGAGGCGAGTATCCCCTTTCCGATGCACTATTCCATCTTTACTACATCCCTCGCCCCTCACACTGACGAATTAACACGGAAGTGGTGTCGCTATGAAATACTATTGGTTCTATGACATCTCCCTCTAAATCGAGTAACGTTTCTATGGAAACGACAAGAGTTTCTTTTGGGAGGAGAGTATCTCCGTTCCGATGCACTATTCCATCTTTACTGCATCCCTCGCCCCTCACACTGACGAATTAACACGGAAGTGGTGTCGCTATGAAATACTATTGGTTCTACGACATCTCCCTCTAAATCGAGTAACGTTTCTATGGAAACGACAAGAGTTTCTTTTGGGAGGCGAGTATCCCCTTTCTGATGCACTATTCCATCTCTACTGCATCCCTCGCCCCTCACACTGACGAATTAACACGGAAGTGGTGTCGCTATGAAATACTATTGGTTCTATGACATCTCCCTCTAAATCGAGTAACGTTTCTATGGAAACGACAAGAGTTTCTTTTGGGAGGAGAGTATCCCCTTTCCGATGCACTATTCCATCTTTACTACATCCCTCGCCCCTCACACTGACGAATTAACACGGAAGTGGTGTCGCTATGAAATACTATTGGTTCTATGACATCTCCCTCTAAATCGAGTAACGTTTCTATGGAAACGACAAGAGTTTCTTTTGGGAGGAGAGTATCTCCGTTCCGATGCACTATTCCATCTTTACTCCATCCCTCGCCCCTCACACTGTTGAATTAACACGGAAGTGGTGTCGCTATGAAATACTATTGGTTCTATGACATCTCCCTCTAAATCGAGTAACGTTTCTATGGAAACGACAATATTTTCTTTTGGGAGGCGAGTATCCCCTTTCCGATGCACTATTCCATCTTTACTGCATCCCTCGCCCCTCACACTGACGAATTAACACGGAAGTGGTGTCGCTATGAAATACTATTGGTTCTATGACATCTCCCTCTAAATCGAGTAACGTTTCTATGGAAACGACAAGAGTTTCTTTTGGGAGGAGAGTATCTCCGTTCCGATTCACTATTCCTTCTTTACTGCATCCCTCGCTCCCTCCCATTGACGAATTAACACTGAAATTGAGTCGCTATGGAATACTATGTGTTCTATAACCTCTCCTTCTAAATCGAGGAACGTTTCTACGGAAACGACAATATTTTCTTTTGGGAGGCGAGTATCCCCTTTCCGATGCACTATTCCATCTTTACTGCATCCCTCGCCCCTCACACTGACGTATTAACACGGAAGTGGTGTCGCTATGAAATACTATTGGTTCTATGACATCTCCCTCTAAATCGAGTAACGTTTCTATTTAAACGACAAGAGTTTCTTTTGGGAGGAGAGTATCTCCGTTCCGATGCACTATTCCATCTTTACTGCATCCCTCGCCCCTCACACTGACGAATTAACACGGAAGTGGTGTCGCTATGAAATACTATTGGTTCTATGACATCTCCCTCTAAATCGAGTTACGTTTCTATGGAAACGACAATATTTACTTTTGGGTGGAGAGTATCTCCGTTCCGATGCACTATTCCATCTTTACTGCATCCCTCGCCCCTCACACTGACGAATTAACACGGAAGTGGTGTCGCTATGAAATACTATTGGTTCTATGACATCTCCCTCTAAATCGAGTAACGTTTCTATGGAAACGACAATATTTTCTTTTGGGAGGCGAGTACCCCATTTCCGATGAACTATTCCATCTTTACTGCATCCCTCGCCCCTCACACTGACGAATTAACACGGAAGTGGTGTCACTATGAAATACTATTGGTTCTATGACATCTCCCTCTAAATCGAGTAACGTTTCTATGGAAACGACAAGATGTTCTTTTGGGAGGAGAGTATCTCCGTTCCAATTCACTATTCCTTCTTTACTGCATCCCTCGCTCCCTCCCTTTGACGAATTAACACTGAAATTGAGTCGCTATAGAATACTATGTGTTCTATAACTTCTCCTTCTAAATCGAGGAACGTTTCTACGGAAACGACAATATTTTCTTTTGGGAGGCGAGTATCCCCTTTCCGATGCACTATTCCATCTTTACTGCATCCCTCGCCTCTCACACTGACGAATTAACACGGAAGTGGTGTCGCTATGAAATACTATTGGTTCTATGACATCGCCCTCTAAATCGAGTAACGTTTCTATGGAAACGACAAGAGTTTCTTTTGGGAGGAGAGTATCTCCGTTCCGATGCACTATTCCATCTTTACTGCATCCCTCGCCCCTCACACTGACGAATTAACACGGAAGTGGTGTCGCTATGAAATACTATTGGTTCTATGACATCTCCCTCTAAATCGAGTAACGTTTCTATGGAAACGACAAGAGTTTCTTTTGGGAGGCGAGTATCCCCTTTCTGATGCACTATTCCATCTCTACTGCATCCCTCGCCCCTCACACTGACGAATTAACACGGAAGTGGTGTCGCTATGAAATACTATTGGTTCTATGACATCTCCCTCTAAATCGAGTAACGTTTCTATGGAAACGACAAGAGTTTCTTTTGGGAGGAGAGTATCCCCTTTCCGATGCGCTATTCCATCTTTACTGCATCCCTCGCCCCTCACACTGACGAACTAACACGGAAGTGGTGTCGCTATGAAATACTATTGGTTCTATGACATCTCCCTCTAAATCGAGTAACGTTTCTATGGAAACGACAAGAATTTCTTTTGGGAGGAGAGTATCTCCGTTCCGATGCACTATTCCATCTTTACTGCATCCCTCGCCCCTCACACTGACGAATTAACACGGAAGTGGTGTCGCTATGAAATACTATTGGTTCTATGACATCTCCCTCTAAATCGAGTAACGTTTCTATGGAAACGACAATATTTTCTTTTGGGAGGCGAGTATCCCCTTTCCGATGCACTATTCCATCTTTACTGCATCCCTCGCCCCTCACACTGACGAATTAACACGGAAGTGGTGTCGCTATGAAATACTATTGGTTCTATGACATCTCCCTCTAAATCGAGTAACGTTTCTATGGAAACGACAAGAGTTTCTTTTGGGAGGAGAGTATCTCCGTTACGATTCACTATTCCTTCTTTACTGCATCCCTCGCTCCTTCCCATTGACGAATTAACACTGAAATTGAGTCGCTATGGAATACTATGTGTTCTATAACTTCTCCTTCTAAATCGAGGAACGTTTCTATGGAAACGACAATATTTTCTTTTGGGAGGAGAGTATCCCCTTTCCGATGCACTATTCCATCTTTACTGCATCCCTCGCCCCTCACACTGACGAATTAACACGGAAGTGGTGTCGCTATGATATACTATTGGTTCTATGACATCTCCCTCTAAATCGAGTAACGTTTCTATGGAAACGACAAGAGTTTCTGTTGGGAGGAGAGTATCTCCGTTCCGATTCACTATTCCTTCTTTACTGCATCCCTCGCTCCCTCCCATTGACGAATTAACACTGAAATTGAGTCGCTATGGAATACTATGTGTTCTATAACTTCTCCTTCTAAATCGAGGAACGTTTCTACGGAAACGACAATATTTTCTTTTGGGAGGCGAGTATCCCCTCTCCGATGCACTATTCCATCTTTACTGCATCCCTCGCCCCTCACACTGACGAATTAACACGGAAGTGGTGTCGCTATGAAATACTATTGGTTCTATGACATCTCCCTCTAAATCGAGTAACGTTTCTATGGAAACGACAAGAGTTTCTTTTGGGAGGAGAGTATCTCCGTTCCGATGCACTATTCCATCTTTACTGCATCCCTCACCCCTCACACTGACGAATTAACACGGAAGTGGTGTCGCTATGAAATACTATTGGTTCTATGACATCTCCCTTTATATCGAGTAACGTTTCTATGTAAACGACAAGAGTTTCTTTTGGGAGGCGAGTATCCCCTTTCCGATGCACTATTCCATCTTTACTGCATCCCTCGCCCCTCACACTGACGAATTAACACGGAAGTGGTGTCGCTATGAAATACTATTGGTTCTATGACATCTCCCTCTAAATCGAGTAACGTTTCTATGGAAACGACAAGAGTTTCTTTTGGGAGGAGAGTATCCCCTTTCCGATGCACTATTCCATCTTTACTGCATCTCTCGCCCATCACACTGACGAATTAACACGGAAGTGGTGTCGCTATGAAATACTATTGGTTCTATGACATCTCCCTCTAAATCGAGTAACGTTTCTATGGAAACGACAAGAGTTTCTTTTGGGAGGAGAGTATCTCCGTTCCGATGCACTATTCCATCTTTACTGCATCCCTCGCCCCTCACACTGACGAATTAACACGGAAGTGGGGTCGCTATGAAATACTATTGGTTCTATGACATCTCCCTCTAAATCGAGTAACGTTTCTATGGAAACGACAATATTTTCTTTTGGGAGGAGAGTATCTCCGTTCCGATGCACTATTCCATCTTTAGTGCATCCCTCGCCCCTCACACTGACGAATTAACACGGAAGTGGTGTCGTTATGAAATACTATTGGTTCTATGACATCTCCCTCTAAATCGAGTAACGTTTCTATGGAAACGACAATATTTCCTTTTGGGAGGCGAGTATCCCCTTTCCGATGCACTATTCCATCTTTACTGCATCCCTCGCCCCTCACACTGACGAATTAACACGGAAGTGGTGTCGCTATGAAATACTATTGGTTCTATGACATCTCCCTCTAAATCGAGTAACGTTTCTATGGAAACGACAAGAGTTTCTTTTGGGAGGAGAGTATCTCCGTTCCGATTCACTATTCCTTCTTTACTGCATCCCTCGCTCCCCCCCATTGACGAATTAACACTGAAATTGAGTCGCTATGGAATACTATGTGTTCTATAACTTCTCCTTCTAAATCGAGGAACGTTTCTACGGAAACGACAATATTTTCTTTTGGGAGGCGAGTATCCCCTTTCCGATGCACTATTCCATCTTTACTGCATCCCTCGCCTGTCACACTGACGAATTAACACGGAAGAGGTGTCGCTTTGGAATACTATTGGTTCTATGACATCTCCCTCTAAATCGAGTAACGTTTCTATGGAAACGACAAGAGTTTCTTTTGGGAGGAGAGTATCCCCTTTCCGATGCACAATTCCATCTTTACTGCATCCCTCGCCCCTCACACTGACGAATTAACAAGGAAGTGGTGTCACTATGATATACTATTGGTTCTATGACATCTCCTTCTAAATCGAGTAACGTTTCTATGGAAACGACAAGAGTTTCTGTTGGGAGGAGAGTATCTCCTTTCCGATTCACTATTCCTTCTTTACTGCATCCCTCGCCCCTCACACTGACGAATTAACACGGAAGTGGTGTCGCTATGAAATACTATTGGTTCTATGACATCTCCCTCAAAATCGAGTAACGTTTCTATGGAAACGACAAGAGTTTCTTTTGGGAGGAGAGTATCTCCGTTCCGATTCACTATAACTTCTTTACTGCATCCCTCGCTCCCTCCCATTGACGAATTAACACTGAAATTGAGTCGCTATGGAATACTATGTGTTCTATAACTTCTCCTTCTAAATCGAGGAACGTTTCTATGGAAACGACAATATTTTCTTTTGGGAGGAGAGTATCCCCTTTCCGATGCACTATTCCATCTTTACTGCATCCCTCGCCCCTCACACTGACGAATTAACACGGAAGTGGTGTCGCTATGATATACTATTGGTTCTATGACATCTCCTTCTAAATCGAGTAACGTTTCTATGGAAACGACAAGAGTTTCTGTTGGGAGGAGAGTATCTCCGTTCCGATTCACTATTCCTTCTTTACTGCATCCCTCGCTCCCTCCCATTGACGAATTAACACTGAAATTGAGTCGCTATGGAATACTATGTGTTCTATAACTTCTCCTTCTAAATCGAGGAACGTTTCTACGGAAACGACAATATTTTCTTTTGGGAGGCGAGTATCCCCTCTCCGATGCACTATTCCATCTTTACTGCATCCCTCGCCCCTCACACTGACGAATTAACACGGAAGTGGTGTCGCTATGAAATACTATTGGTTCTATGACATCTCCCTCTAAATCGAGTAACGTTTCTATGGAAACGACAAGAGTTTCTTTTGGGAGGAGAGTATCTCCGTTCCGATGCACTATTCCATCTTTACTGCATCCCTCACCCCTCACACTGACGAATTAACACGGAAGTGGTGTCGCTATGAAATACTATTGGTTCTATGACATCTCCCTTTATATCGAGTAACGTTTCTATGTAAACGACAAGAGTTTCTTTTGTGAGGCGAGTATCCCCTTTCCGATGCACTATTCCATCTTTACTGCATCCCTCGCCCCTCACACTGACGAATTAACACGGAAGTGGTGTCGCTATGAAATACTATTGGTTCTATGACATCTCCCTCTAAATCGAGTAACGTTTCTATGGAAACGACAAGAGTTTCTTTTGGGAGGAGAGTATCCCCTTTCCGATGCACTATTCCATCTTTACTGCATCTCTCGCCCATCACACTGACGAATTAACACGGAAGTGGTGTCGCTATGAAATACTATTGGTTCTATGATATCTCCCTCTAAATCGAGTAACGTTTCTATGGAAACGACAAGAGTTTCTTTTGGGAGGAGAGTATCTCCGTTCCGATGCACTATTCCATCTTTACTGCATCCCTCGCCCCTCACACTGACGAATTAACACGGAAGTGGTGTCGCTATGAAATACTATTGGTTCTATGACATCTCCCTCTAAATCGAGTAACGTTTCTATGGAAACGACAATATTTTCTTTTGGGAGGAGAGTATCTCCGTTCCGATGCACTATTCCATCTTTACTGCATCCCTCGCCCCTCACACTGACGAATTAACACGGAAGTGGTGTCGCTATGAAATACTATTGGTTCTATGACATCTCCCTCTAAATCGAGTAACGTTTCTATGGAAACGACAATATTTCCTTTTGGGAGGCGAGTATCCCCTTTCCGATGCACTATTACATCTTTACTGCATCCCTCGCCCCTCACACTGACGAATTAACACGGAAGTGGTGTCGCTATGAAATACTATTGGTTCTATGACATCTCCCTCTAAATCGAGTAACGTTTCTATGGAAACGACAAGAGTTTCTTTTGGGAGGAGAGTATCTCCGTTCCGATTCACTATTCCTTCTTTACTGCATCCCTCGCTCCCTCCCATTGACGAATTAACACTGAAATTGAGTCGCTATGGAATACTATGTGTTCTATAACTTCTCCTTCTAAATCGAGGAACGTTTCTACGGAAACGACAATATTTTCTTTTGGGAGGCGAGTATCCCCTTTCCGATGCACTATTCCATCTTTACTGCATCCCTCGCCTGTCACACTGACGAATTAACACGGAAGAGGTGTCGCTTTGGAATACTATTGGTTCTATGACATCTCCCTCTAAATCGAGTAACGTTTCTATGGAAACGACAAGAGTTTCTTTTGGGAGGAGAGTATCCCCTTTCCGATGCACAATTCCATCTTTACTGCATCCCTCGCCCCTCACACTGACGAATTAACACGGAAGTGGTGTCACTATGATATACTATTGGTTCTATGACATCTCCTTCTAAATCGAGTAACGTTTCTATGGAAACGACAAGAGTTTCTGTTGGGAGGAGAGTATCTCCGTTCCGATTCACTATTCCTTCTTTACTGCATCCCTCGCTCCCTCCCATTGACGAATTAACACTGAAATTGAGTCGCTATGGAATACTATGTGTTCTATAACATCTCCTTCTAAATCGAGGAACGTTTCTACGGAAACGACAATATTTTCTTTTGGGAGGCGAGTATCCCCTTTCCGATGCACTATTTCATCTTTACTGCATCCCTCGCCCCTCACACTGACGAATTAACACGGAAGTGGTGTCGCTATGAAATACTATTGGTTCTATGACATCTCCCTCTAAATCGAGTAATGTTTCTATGGAAACGACAATATTTTCTTTTGGGAGGCGAGTATCCCCTTTCCGATGCACTATTCCATCTTTACTGCATCACTCGCCCCTCACACTGACGAATTAACACGGAACTGGTGTCGCTATGAAATACTATTGCTTCTATGACATCTCCCTCTAAATCGAGTAACGTTTCTATGGAAACGACGAGAGTTTCTTTTGGGAGGAGAGTGTCTCCGTTCCGATTCACTATTCCTTCTTTACTGCATCCCTCGCACCCTCCCATTGACGAATTAACACTGAAATTGAGTCGCTATGGAATACTATGTGTTCTATAACTTCTCCTTCTAAATCGAGGAACGTTTCTATGGAAACGACAATATTTTCTTTTGGGAGGAGAGTATCCAGTTTCCGATGCACTATTCCATCTTTACTGCATCCCTCGCCCCTCACACTGACGAATTAACACTGAAGTGGTGTCGCTATGATATACTATTGGTTCTATGACATCTCCTTCTAAATTGAGTAACGTTTCTATGGAAACGACAAGAGTTTCTGTTGGGTGGAGAGTATCTCCGTTCCGATTCACTATTCCTTCTTTACTGCATCCCTCGCTCTCTCCCATTGACGAATTAACACTGAAATTGAGTCGCTATGGAATACTATGTGTTCTGTAACTTCTCCTTCTAAATCGAGGAACGTTTCTACGGAAACGACAATATTTTCTTTTGGGAGGCGAGTATCCCCTTTCCGATGCACTATTCCATCTTTACTGCATCCCTCGCCCCTCACACTGACGAATTAACACGGAAGTGGTGTCGCTATGAAATACTATTGGTTCTATGACATCTCCCTCTAAATCGAGTAACGTTTCTATGGAAACGACAAGAGTTTCTTTTGGGAGGCGAGTATCTCCGTTCCGATGCACTATTACATCTTTACTGCATCCCTCGCCCCTCACACTGACGAATTAACACGGAACTGGTGTCGCTATGAAATACTATTGGTTCTATGACATCTCCCTCTAAATCGAGTAACGTTTCTATGGAAACGACAAGAGTTTCTTTTGGGAGGAGAGTATCCCCTTTCCGATGCACTATTCCATCTTTACTGCATCCCATCGCCCCTCACAATGACGAACTAACACGGAAGTGGTGTCGCTATGAAATACTCTTGGTTCTATGACATCTCCCTCTAAATCGAGTAACGTTTCTATGGAAACGACAAGAGTTTCTTTTGGGAGGAGAGTATCTCCGTTCCGATGCACTATACCATCTTTACTGCATCCCTCGCCCCTCACACTGACGAATTAACACGGAAGTGGTGTCGCTATGAAATACTATTGGTTCTATGACATCTCCTTCTAAATCGAGTAACGTTTCTATGGAAAAGACAATATTTTCTTTTGGGAGGCGAGTATCCCCTTTCCGATGCACTATTCTATCTTTACTGCATCCCCCGCCCCCACACTGACGAATTAACACGGAAGTGGTGTCGCTATGATGTACTATTGGTTCTATGACATCTCCTTCTAAATCGAGTAACGTTTCTATGGAAACGACAAGAGTTTCTGTTGGGAGGAGAGTATCTCCGTTCCGATTCACTATTCCTTCTTTACTGCATCCCTCGCTCCCTCCCATTGACGAATTAACACTGAAATTGAGTCGCTATGGAATACTATGTGTTCTATAACTTCTCCTTCTAAATCGAGGAACGTTTCTACGGAAACGACAATATTTTCTTTTGGGAGGCGAGTATCCCCTTTCCGATGCACTATTCCATCTTTACTGCATCCCTCGCCCCTGACACTGACGAATTAACACGGAAGTGGTGTCGCTATGATATACTATTGGTTCTATGACATCTCCTTCTAATTCGAGTAACGTTTCTATGGAAACGACAATATTTTCTTTTGGGAGGCGAGTATCCCCTTTCCGATGCACTATTCCATCTTTACTGCATCCCTCGCCTCTCACACTGACGAATTAACACGGAAGTGGTGTCGCTATGATATACTATTGGTTCTATGACATCTCCTTCTAAATCGAGTAACGTTTCTATGGAAACGACAAGAGTTTCTGTTGGGAGGAGAGTATCTCCGTTCCGATTCACTATTCCTTCTTTACTGCATCCCTCGCTCCCTCCCATTGACGAATTAACACTGAAATTGAGTCGCTATGCAATACTATGTGTTCTATAACTTCTCCTTCTAAATCGAGGAACGTTTCTACGGAAACGACAATATTTTCTTTTGGGAGGCGAGTATCTCCTTTCCGATGCACTATTCCATCTTTACTGCATCCCTCGCCCCTCACACTGACGAATTAACACGGAAGTGGTGTCGCTATGAAATACTATTGGTTCTATGACATCTCCCTCTAAATCGAGTAACGTTTCTATGGAAACGACAAGAGTTTCTTTTGGGAGGAGAGTATCTCCGTTCCGATTCACTATTCCTTCTTTACTGTATCCCTCGCTCCCTCCCATTGACGAATTAACACTGAAATTGAGTCGCTATGGAATACTATGTGTTCTATATATTCTCCTTCTAAATCGAGGAACGTTTCTACGGAAACGACAATATTTTCTTTTGGGAGGCGAGTATCCCCTTTCCGATGCACTATTCCATCTTTACTGCATCCCTCGCCCCTCACACTGACGAATTAACACGGAAGTGGTGTCGCTATGAAATACTATTGGTTCTATGACATCTCCCTCTAAATCGAGTAACGTTTCTATGGAAACGACAAGAGTTTCTTTTGGGAGGAGAGTATCTCCGTTCCGATTCACTATTCCTTCTTTACTGCATCCCTCGCTCCCTCCCATTGACGAATTAACACTGAAATTGAGTCGCTATGGAATACTATGTGTTCTATAACTTCTCCTTCTAAATCGAGGAACGTTTCTACGGAAACGACAATATTTTCTTTTGGGAGGCGAGTATCCCCTTTCCGATGCACTATTCCATCTTTACTGCATCCCTCGCCTGTCACACTGACGAATTAACACGGAAGAGGTGTCGCTTTGGAATACTATTGGTTCTATGACATCTCCCTCTAAATCGAGTAACGTTTCTATGGAAACGACAAGAGTTTCTTTTGGGAGGAGAGTATCCCCTTTCCGATGCACAATTCCATCTTTACTGCATCCCTCGCCCCTCACACTGACGAATTAACACGGAAGTGGTGTCACTATGATATACTATTGGTTCTATGACATCTCCTTCTAAATCGAGTAACGTTTCTATGGAAACGACAAGAGTTTCTGTTGGGAGGAGAGTATCTCCGTTCCGATTCACTATTCCTTCTTTACTGCATCCCTCGCTCCCTCCCATTGACGAATTAACACTGAAATTGAGTCGCTATGGAATACTATGTGTTCTATAACATCTCCTTCTAAATCGAGGAACGTTTCTACGGAAACGACAATATTTTCTTTTGGGAGGCGAGTATCCCCTTTCCGATGCACTATTTCATCTTTACTGCATCCCTCGCCCCTCACACTGACGAATTAACACGGAAGTGGTGTCGCTATGAAATACTATTGGTTCTATGACATCTCCCTCTAAATCGAGTAATGTTTCTATGGAAACGACAATATTTTCTTTTGGGAGGCGAGTATCCCCTTTCCGATGCACTATTCCATCTTTACTGCATCACTCGCCCCTCACACTGACGAATTAACACGGAAGTGGTGTCGCTATGAAATACTATTGGTTCTATGACATCTCCCTCTAAATCGAGTAACGTTTCTATGGAAACGACGAGAGTTTCTTTTGGGAGGAGAGTGTCTCCGTTCCGATTCACTATTCCTTCTTTACTGCATCCCTCGCACCCTCCCATTGACGAATTAACACTGAAATTGAGTCGCTATGGAATACTATGTGTTCTATAACTTCTGCTTCTAAATCGAGGAACGTTTCTATGGAAACGACAATATTTTCTTTTGGGAGGAGAGTATCCAGTTTCCGATGCACTATTCCATCTTTACTGCATCCCTCGCCCCTCACACTGACGAATTAACACTGAAGTGGTGTCGCTATGATATACTATTGGTTCTATGACATCTCCTTCTAAATCGAGTAACGTTTCTATGGAAACGACAAGAGTTTCTGTTGGGTGGAGAGTATCTCCGTTCCGATTCACTATTCCTTCTTTACTGCATCCCTCGCTCCCTCCCATTGACGAATTAACACTGAAATTGAGTCGCTATGGAATACTATGTGTTCTGTAACTTCTCCTTCTAAATCGAGGAACGTTTCTACGGAAACGACAATATTTTCTTTTGGGAGGCGAGTATCCCCTTTCCGATGCACTATTCCATCTTTACTGCATCCCTCGCCCCTCACACTGACGAATTAACACGGAAGTGGTGTCGCTATGAAATACTATTGGTTCTATGACATCTCCCTCTAAATCGAGTAACGTTTCTATGGAAACGACAAGAGTTTCTTTTGGGAGGCGAGTATCTCCGTTCCGATGCACTATTACATCTTTACTGCATCCCTCGCCCCTCACACTGACGAATTAACACGGAACTGGTGTCGCTATGAAATACTATTGGTTCTATGACATCTCCCTCTAAATCGAGTAACGTTTCTATGGAAACGACAAGAGTTTCTTTTGGGAGGAGAGTATCCCCTTTCCGATGCACTATTCCATCTTTACTGCATCCCATCGCCCCTCACACTGACGAACTAACACGGAAGTGGTGTCGCTATGAAATACTCTTGGTTCTATGACATCTCCCTCTAAATCGAGTAACGTTTCTATGGAAACGACAAGAGTTTCTTTTGGGAGGAGAGTATCTCCGTTCCGATGCACTATACCATCTTTACTGCATCCCTCGCCCCTCACACTGACGAATTAACACGGAAGTGGTGTCGCTATGAAATACTATTGGTTCTATGACATCTCCTTCTAAATCGAGTAACGTTTCTATGGAAACGACAATATTTTCTTTTGGGAGGCGAGTATCCCCTTTCCGATGCACTATTCTATCTTTACTGCATCCCTCGCCCCCACACTGACGAATTAACACGGAAGTGGTGTCGCTATGATGTACTATTGGTTCTATGACATCTCCTTCTAAATCGAGTAACGTTTCTATGGAAACGACAAGAGTTTCTGTTGGGAGGAGAGTATCTCCGTTCCGATTCACTATTCCTTCTTTACTGCATCCCTCGCTCCCTCCCATTGACGAATTAACACTGAAATTGAGTCGCTATGGAATACTATGTGTTCTATAACTTCTCCTTCTAAATCGAGGAACGTTTCTACGGAAACGACAATATTTTCTTTTGGGAGGCGAGTATCCCCTTTCCGATGCACTATTCCATCTTTACTGCATCCCTCGCCCCTGACACTGACGAATTAACACGGAAGTGGTGTCGCTATGATATACTATTGGTTCTATGACATCTCCTTCTAATTCGAGTAACGTTTCTATGGAAACGACAATATTTTCTTTTGGGAGGCGAGTATCCCCTTTCCGATGCACTATTCCATCTTTACTGCATCCCTCGCCTCTCACACTGACGAATTAACACGGAAGTGGTGTCGCTATGATATACTATTGGTTCTATGACATCTCCTTCTAAATCGAGTAACGTTTCTATGGAAACGACAAGAGTTTCTGTTGGGAGGAGAGTATCTCCGTTCCGATTCACTATTCCTTCTTTACTGCATCCCTCGCTCCCTCCCATTGACGAATTAACACTGAAATTGAGTCGCTATGCAATACTATGTGTTCTATAACTTCTCCTTCTAAATCGAGGAACGTTTCTACGGAAACGACAATATTTTCTTTTGGGAGGCGAGTATCTCCTTTCCGATGCACTATTCCATCTTTACTGCATCCCTCGCCCCTCACACTGACGAATTAACACGGAAGTGGTGTCGCTATGAAATACTATTGGTTCTATGACATCTCCCTCTAAATCGAGTAACGTTTCTATGGAAACGACAAGAGTTTCTTTTGGGAGGAGAGTATCTCCGTTCCGATTCACTATTCCTTCTTTACTGTATCCCTCGCTCCCTCCCATTGACGAATTAACACTGAAATTGAGTCGCTATGGAATACTATGTGTTCTATACATTCTCCTTCTAAATCGAGGAACGTTTCTACGGAAACGACAATATTTTCTTTTGGGAGGCGAGTATCCCCTTTCCGATGCACTATTCCATCTTTACTGCATCCCTCGCCCCTCACACTGACGAATTAACACGGAAGTGGTGTCGCTATGAAATACTATTGGTTCTATGACATCTCCCTCTAAATCGAGTAACGTTTCTATGGAAACGACAAGAGTTTCTTTTGGGAGGAGAGTATCTCCGTTCCGATTCACTATTCCTTCTTTACTGCATCCCTCGCTCCCTCCCATTGACGAATTAACACTGAAATTGAGTCGCTATGGAATACTATGTGTTCTATAACTTCTCCTTCTAAATCGAGGAACGTTTCTATGGAAACGACAAGAGTTTCTTTTGGGAGGAGAGTATCCCCTTTCCGATGCACTATTCCATCTTTACTGCATCCCTCGCCCCTCACACTGACGAATTAACACGGAAGTGGTGTCGCTATGATATACTATTGGTTCTATGACATCTCCTTCTAAATCGAGTAACGTTTCTATGGAAACGACAAGAGTTTCTGTTGGGAGGAGAGTATCTCCGTTCCGATTCACTATTCCTTCTTTACTGCATCCCTCGCTCCCCCCCATTGACGAATTAACACTGAAATTGAGTCGCTATGGAATACTATGTGTTCTATAACTTCTCCTTCTAAATCGAGGAACGTTTCTACGGAAACGACAATATTTTCTTTTGGGAGGCGAGTATCCCCTCTCCGATGCACTATTCCATCTTTACTGCATCCCTCGCCCCTCACACTGACGAATTAACACGGAAGTTGTGTCGCTATGAAATACTATTGGTTCTATGACATCTCCCTCTAAATCGAGTAACGTTTCTATGGAAACGACAAGAGTTTCTTTTGGGAGGAGAGTATCTCCGTTCCGATGCACTATTCCATCTTTACTGCATCCCTCACCCCTCACACTGACGAATTAACACGGAAGTGGTGTCGCTATGAAATACTATTGGTTCTATGACATCTCCCTCTAAATCGAGTAACGTTTCTATGGAAACGACAAGAGTTTCTTTTGGGAGGAGAGTATCCCCTTTCCGATGCACTATTCCATCTTTACTGCATCTCTCACCCATCACACTGACGAATTAACACGGAAGTGGTGTCGCTATGAAATACTATTGGTTCTATGACATCTCCCTCTAAATCGAGTAACGTTTCTATGGAAACGACAAGAGTTTCTTTTGGGAGGAGAGTATCTCCGTTCCGATGCACTATTCCATCTTTACTGCATCCCTCGCCCCTCACACTGACCAATTAACACGGAAGTGGTGTTGCTATGAAATACTATTGGTTCTATGACATCTCCCTCTAAATCGAGTAACGTTTCTATGGAAATGACAATATTTTCTTTTGGAAGGAGAGTATCTCCGTTCCGATGCACTATTCCATCTTTACTGCATCCCTCGCCCCTCACACTGACGAATTAACACGGAAGTGGTGTCGCTATGAAATACTATTGGTTCTATGACATCTCCCTCTAAATCGAGTAACGTTTCTATGGAAACGACAAGAGTTTCTTTTGGGAGGAGAGTATCCCCTTTCCGATGCACAATTCCATCTTTACTGCATCCCTCGCCCCTCACACTGACGAATTAACACGGAAGTGGTGTCACTATGATATACTATTGGTTCTATGACATCTCCTTCTAAATCGAGTAACGTTTCTATGGAAACGACAAGAGTTTCTGTTGGGAGGAGAGTATCTCCGTTCCGATTCACTATTCCTTCTTTACTGCATCCCTCGCTCCCTCCCATTGACGAATTAACACTGAAATTGAGTCGCTATGGAATACTATGTGTTCTATAACTTCTCCTTCTAAATCGAGGAACGTTTCTATGGAAACGACAATATTTTCTTTTGGGAGGAGAGTATCCAGTTTCCGATGCACTATTCCATCTTTACTGCATCCCTCGCCCCTCACACTGACGAATTAACACTGAAGTGGTGTCGCTATGATATACTATTGGTTCTATGACATCTCCTTCTAAATCGAGTAACGTTTCTATGGAAACGACAAGAGTTTCTGTTGGGTGGAGAGTATCTCCGTTCCGATTCACTATTCCTTCTTTACTGCATCCCTCGCTCCCTCCCATTGACGAATTAACACTGAAATTGAGTCGCTATGGAATACTATGTGTTCTATAACTTCTCCTTCTAAATCGAGGAACGTTTCTACGGAAACGACAATATTTTCTTTTGGGAGGAGAGTATCCCCTTTCCGATGCACTATTCCATCTTTACTGCATCCCTCGCCCCTCACACTGACGAATTAACACGGAAGTGGTGTCGCTATGATATACTATTGGTTCTATGACATCTCCTTCTAAATCGAGAAACGTTTCTATGGAAACGACAAGAGTTTCTGTTGGGAGGAGAGTATCTCCGTTCCGATTCACTATTCCTTCTTTACTGCATCCCTCGCCCCTCACACTGACGAATTAACACGGAAGTGGTGTCGCTATGCAATACTATTGGTTCTATGACATCTCCCTCTAAATCGAGTAACGTTTCTATGGAAACGACAAGAGTTTCTTTTGGGAGGAGAGTATCTCCGTTCCGATTCACTATTCCTTCTTTACTGCATCCCTCGCTCCCTCCCATTGACGAATTAACACTGAAATTGAGTCGCTATGGAATACTATGTGTTCTATAACTTCTCCTTCTAAATCGAGGAACGTTTCTATGGAAACGACAATATTTTCTTTTGGGAGGAGAGTATCCCCTTTCCGATGCACTATTCCATCTTTACTGCATCCCTCGCCCCTCACACTGACGAATTAACACGGAAGTGGTGTCGCTATGATATACTATTGGTTCTATGACATCTCCTTCTAAATCGAGTAACGTTTCTATGGAAACGACAAGAGTTTCTGTTGGGAGGAGAGTATCTCCGTTCCGATTCACTATTCCTTCTTTACTGCATCCCTCGCTCCCTCCCATTGACGAATTAACACTGAAATTGAGTCGCTATGGAATACTATGTGTTCTATAACTTCTCCTTCTAAATCGAGGAACGTTTCTACGGAAACGACAATATTTTCTTTTGGGAGGCGAGTATCCCCTCTCCGATGCACTATTCCATCTTTACTGCATCCCTCGCCCCTCACACTGACGAATTAACACGGAAGTGGTGTCGCTATGAAATACTATTGGTTCTATGACATCTCCCTCTAAATCGAGTAACGTTTCTAAGGAAACGACAAGAGTTTCTTTTGGGAGGAGAGTATCTCCGTTCCGATGCACTATTCCATCTTTACTGCATCCCTCACCCCTCACACTGACGAATTAACACGGAAGTGGTGTCGCTATGAAATACTATTGGTTCTATGACATCTCCCTTTATATCGAGTAACGTTTCTATGTAAACGACAAGAGTTTCTTTTGGGAGGCGAGTATCCCCTTTCCGATGCACTATTCCATCTTTACTGCATCCCTCGCCCCTCACACTGACGAATTAACACGGAAGTGGTGTCGCTATGAAATACTATTGGTTCTATGACATCTCCCTCTAAATCGAGTAACGTTTCTATGGAAACGACAAGAGTTTCTTTTGGGAGGAGAGTATCCCCTTTCCGATGCACTATTCCATCTTTACTGCATCTCTCGCCCAACACACTGACGAATTAACACGGAAGTGGTGTCGCTATGAAATACTATTGGTTCTATGACATCTCCCTCTAAATCGAGTAACGTTTCTATGGAAACGACAAGAGTTTCTTTTGGGAGGAGAGTATCTCCGTTCCGATGCACTATTCCATCTTTACTGCATCCCTCGCCCCTCACACTGACGAATTAACACGGAAGTGGTGTCGCTATGAAATACTATTGGTTCTATGACATCTCCCTCTAAATCGAGTAACGTTTCTATGGAAACGACAATATTTTCTTTTGGGAGGAGAGTATCTCCGTTCCGATGCACTATTCCATCTTTACTGCATCCCTCGCCCCTCACACTGACGAATTAACACGGAAGTGGTGTCGCTATGAAATACTATTGGTTCTATGACATCTCCCTCTAAATCGAGTAACGTTTCTATGGAAACGACAATATTTCCTTTTGGGAGGCGAGTATCCCCTTTCCGATGCACTATTACATCTTTACTGCATCCCTCGCCCCTCACACTGACGAATTAACACGGAAGTGGTGTCGCTATGAAATACTATTGGTTCTATGGCATCTCCCTCTCAATCGAGTAACGTTTCTATGGAAACGACAAGAGTTTCTTTTGGGAGGAGAGTATCTCCGTTCCGATTCACTATTCCTTCTTTACTGCATCCCTCGCTCCCTCCCATTGACGAATTAACACTGAAATTGAGTCGCTATGGAATACTATGTGTTCTATAACTTCTCCTTCTAAATCGAGGAACGTTTCTACGGAAACGACAATATTTTCTTTTGGGAGGCGAGTATCCCCTTTCCGATGCACTATTCCATCTTTACTGCATCCCTCGCCTGTCACACTGACGAATTAACACGGAAGAGGTGTCGCTTTGGAATACCATTGGTTCTATGACATCTCCCTCTAAATCGAGTAACGTTTCTATGGAAACGACAAGAGTTTCTTTTGGGAGGAGAGTATCCCCTTTCCGATGCACAATTCCATCTTTACTGCATCCCTCGCCCCTCACACTGACGAATTAACACGGAAGTGGTGTCACTATGATATACTATTGGTTCTATGACATCACCTTCTAAATCGAGTAACGTTTCTATGGAAACGACAAGAGTTTCTGTTGGGAGGAGAGTATCTCCGTTCCGATTCACTATTCCTTCTTTACTGCATCCCTCGCTCCCTCCCATTGACGAATTAACACTGAAATTGAGTCGCTATGGAATACTATGTGTTCTATAACATCTCCTTCTAAATCGAGGAACGTTTCTACGGAAACGACAATATTTTCTTTTGGGAGGCGAGTATCCCCTTTCCGATGCACTATTTCATCTTTACTGCATCCCTCGCCCCTCACACTGACGAATTAACACGGAAGTGGTGTCGCTATGAAATACTATTGGTTCTATGACATCTCCCTCTAAATCGAGTAATGTTTCTATGGAAACGACAATATTTTCTTTTGGGAGGCGAGTATCCCCTTTCCGATGCACTATTCCATCTTTACTGCATCACTCGCCCCTCACACTGACGAATTAACACTGAAGTGGTGTCGCTATGATATACTATTGGTTCTATGACATCTCCTTCTAAATCGAGTAACGTTTCTATGGAAACGACAAGAGTTTCTGTTGGGCGGAGAGTATCTCCGTTCCGATTCACTATTCCTTCTTTACTGCATCCCTCGCTCCCTCCCATTGACGAATTAACACTGAAATTGAGTCGCTATGGAATACTATGTGTTCTATAACTTCTCCTTCTAAATCGAGGAACGTTTCTACGGAAACGACAATATTTTCTTTTGGGAGGCGAGTATCCCCTTTCCGATGCACTATTCCATCTTTACTGCATCCCTCGCCTCTCACACTGACGAATTAACACGGAAGTGGTGTCGCTATGAAATACTATTGGTTCTATGACATCTCCCTCTAAATCGAGTAACGTTTCTATGGAAACGACATGAGTTTCTTTTGGGAGGCGAGTATCTCCGTTCCGATGCACTATTACATCTTTACTGCATCCCTCGCCCCTCACACTGACGAATTAACACGGAACTGGTGTCGCTATGAAATACTATTGGTTCTATGACATCTCCCTCTAAATCGAGTAACGTTTCTATGGAAACGACAAGAGTTTCTTTTGGGAGGAGAGTATCCCCTTTCCGATGCACTATTCCATCTTTACTGCATCCCATCGCCCCTCACACTGACGAACTAACACGGAAGTGGTGTCGCTATGAAATACTCTTGGTTCTATGACATCTCCCTCTAAATCGAGTAACGTTTCTATGGAAACGACAAGAGTTTCTTTTGGGAGGAGAGTATCTCCGTTCCGATGCACTATACCATCTTTACTGCATCCCTCGCCCCTCACACTGACGAATTAACACGGAAGTGGTGTCGCTATGAAATACTATTGGTTCTATGACATCTCCTTCTAAATCGAGTAACGTTTCTATGGAAACGACAATGTTTTCTTTTGGGAGGCGAGTATCCCCTTTCCGATGCACTATTCTATCTTTACTGCATCCCTCGCCCCCACACTGACGAATTAACACGGAAGTGGTGTCGCTATGATGTACTATTGGTTCTATGACATCTCCTTCTAAATCGAGTAACGTTTCTATGGAAACGACAAGAGTTTCTGTTGGGAGGAGAGTATCTCCGTTCCGATTTACTATTCCTTCTTTACTGCATCCCTCGCTCCCTCCCATTGACGAATTAACACTGAAATTGAGTCGCTATGGAATACTATGTGTTCTATAACTTCTCCTTCTAAATCGAGGAACGTTTCTACGGAAACGACAATATTTTCTTTTGGGAGGCGAGTATCCCTTTTCCGATGCACTATTCCATCTTTACTGCATCCCTCGCCCCTGACACTGACGAATTAACACGGAAGTGGTGTCGCTATGATATACTATTGGTTCTATGACATCTCCTTCTAAATCGAGTAACGTTTCTATGGAAACGACAATATTTTCTTTTGGGAGGCGAGTATCCCCTTTCCGATGCACTATTCCATCTTTACTGCATCCCTCGCCTCTCACACTGACGAATTAACACGGAAGTGGTGTCGCTATGATATACTATTGGTTCTATGACATCTCCTTCTAAATCGAGTAACGTTTCTATGGAAACGACAAGAGTTTCTGTTGGGAGGAGAGTATCTCCGTTCCGATTCACTATTCCTTCTTTACTGCATCCCTCGCTCCCTCCCATTGACGGATTAATACTGAAATTGAGTCGCTATGGAATACTATGTGTTCTATAACTTCTCCTTCTAAATCGAGGAACTTTTCTACGGAAACGACAATATTTTCTTTTGGGAGGCGAGTATCCCCTTTCCGATGCACTATTCCATCTTTACTGCATCCCTCGCCCCTCACACTGACGAATTAACACGGAAGTGGTGTCGCTATGAAATACTATTGGTTCTATGACATCTCCCTCTAAATCGAGTAACGTTTCTATGGAAACGACAAGAGTTTCTTTTGGGAGGAGAGTATCTCCGTTCCGATTCACTATTCCTTCTTTACTGCATCCCTCGCTCCCTCCCATTGACGAATTAACACTGAAATTGAGTCGCTATGGAATACTATGTGTTCTATATATTCTCCTTCTAAATCGAGGAACGTTTCTACGGAAACGACAATATTTTCTTTTGGGAGGCGAGTATCCCCTTTCCGATGCACTATTCCATCTTTACTGCATCCCTCGCCCCTCACACTGACGAATTAACACGGAAGTGGTGTCGCTATGAAATACTATTGGTTCTATGACATCTCCTTCTAAATCGAGTAACGTTTCTATGGAAACGACAATATTTTCTTTTGGGAGGCGAGTATCCCCTTTCCGATGCACTATTCCATCTTTACTGCATCCCTCGCCCCTCACACTGACGAATTAACACGGAAGTGGTGTCGCTATGATATACTATTGGTTCTATGACATCTCCTTCTAAATCGAGTAACGTTTCTATGGAAACGACAAGAGTTTCTTTTGGGAGGAGAGTATCTCCGTTCCGATTCACTATTCCTTCTTTACTGCATCCCTCGCTCCCTCCCATTGACGAATTAACACTGAAATTGAGTCGCTATGGAATACTATGTGTTCTATAACTTCTCCTTCTAAATCGAGGAACGTTTCTACGGAAACGACAATATTTTCTTTTGGGAAGCGAGTATCCCCTTTCCGATGCACTATTCCATCTTTACTGCATCCCTCGCCCCTCACACTGACGAATTAACACGGAAGTGGTGTCGCTTTGAAATACTATTGGTTCTATGACATCTCCCTCTAAATCGAGTAACGTTTCTATGGAAACGACAAGAGTTTCTTTTGGGAGGAGAGTATCTCCGTTCCGATTCACTATTCCTTCTTTACTGCATCCCTCGCCCCCTCCCATTGACGAATTAACACTGAAATTGAGTCGCTATGGAATACTATGTGTTATATAACTTCTCCTTCTAAATCGAGGAACGTTTCTACGGAAACGACAATATTTTCTTTTGGGAGGCGAGTATCCCCTTTCCGATGCACTATTCCATCTTTACTGCATCCCTCGCCCCTCACACTGACGAATTAACACGGAAGTGGTGTCGCTTTGAAATACTATTGGTTCTATGACATCTCCCTCTAAATCGAGTAACGTTTCTATGGAAACGACAAGAGTTTCTTTTGGGAGGAGAGTATCTCCGTTCCGATTCACTATTCCTTTATTACTGCATCCCTCGCTCCCTCCCATTGACGAATTAACACTGAAATTGGTCGCTATGGAATACTATGTGTTCTATAACTTCTCCTTCTAAATCGAGGAACGTTTCTACGGAAACGACAATATTTTCTTTTGGGAGGCGAGTATCCCCTTTCCGATGCACTATTCCATCTTTACTGCATCCCTCGCCCCTCACACTGACGAATTAACACGGAAGTGGTGTCGCTATGATATACTATTGGTTCTATGACATCTCCTTCTAAATCGAGTAACGTTTCAATGCAAACGACAATATTTTCTTTTGGGAGGCGAGTATCCCCTTTCCGATGCACTATTCCATCTTTACTGCATCCCTCGCCCCTCACACTGACGAATTAACACGGAAGTGGTGTCGCTATGATGTACTATTGGTTCTAAGACATCTCCTTCTAAATCGAGTAACGTTTCTACGGAAACGACAAGAGGTTCTGTTGGGAGGAGAGTATCTCCGTTCCGATTCACTATTCCTTTTTTACTGCATCCCTCGCTCCCTCCCATTGACGAATTAACACTGAAATTGAGTCGCTATGGAATACTATGTGTTCTATAACTTCTCCTTCTAAATCGAGGAACGTTTCTACGGAAACGACAATATTTTCTTTTGGGAGGCGAGTATCCCCTTTCCGATGCACTATTCCATTTTACTGCATCCCTCGCCCCTCACACTGACGAGTTAACACGGAAGTGGTGTCGCTATGATATACTATTGGTTCTATGACATCTCCTTCTAAATCGAGTAACGTTTCTATGGAAACGACAAGAGTTTCTGTTGGGAGGAGAGTATCTCCGTTCCGATTCACTATTCCTTCTTTACTGCATCCCTCGCTCCCTCCCATTGACGAATTAACACTGAAATTGAGTCGCTATGGAATACTATGTGTTCTATAACTTCTCCTTCTAAATCGAGGAACGTTTCTACGGAAACGACAATATTTTCTTTTGGGAGGCGAGTATCCCCTTTCCGATGCACTATTCCATCTTTACTGCATCCCTCGCCCCTGACACTGACGAATTAACACGGAAGTGGTGTCGCTATGTTATACTATTGGTTCTATGACATCTCCTTCTAAATCGAGTAACGTTTCTATGGAAACGACAATGTTTTCTTTTGGGAGGCGAGTATCCCCTTTCCGACGCACTATTCCATCTTTACTGCATCCCTCGCCCCTCACACTGACGAATTAACACGGAAGTGGTGTCGCTATGATATACCATTGGTTCTATGACATCTCCTTCTAAATCGAGTAACGTTTCTATGGAAACGACAAGAGTTTCTGTTGGGAGGAGAGTATCTCCGTTCCGATTCACTATTCCTTCTTTACTGCATCCCTCGCTCCCTCCCATTGACGAATTAACACTGAAATTGAGTCGCTATGGAATACTATGTGTTCTATAACTTCTCCATCTAAATCGAGGAACGTTTCTACGGAAACGACAATATTTTCTTTTGGGAGGCGAGTATCCCCTTTCCGATGCACTATTCCATCTTTACTGCATCCGTCGCCCCTCACACTGACGAATTAACACGGAAGTGGTGTCGCTATGAAATACTATTGGTTCTATGACATCTCCTTCCAAATCGAGTAACGTTTCTATGGAAACGACAATATTTTCTTTTGGGAGGCGAGTATCCCCTTTCCGATGCACTATTCCATCTTTACTGCATCCCTCGCCCCTCACACTGACGAATTAACACGGAAGTGGTGTCGCTATGATATACTATTGGTTCTATGACATCTCCTTCTAAATCGAGTAACGTTTCTATGGAAACGAAAAGAGTTTCTGTTGGGAGGAGAGTATCTCCGTTCCGATTCACTATTCCTTCTTTACTGCATCCCTCGCTCCCTCCCATTGACGAATTAACACTGAAATTGAGTCGCTATGGAATACTATGTGTTCTATAACTTCTCCTTCTAAATCGAGGAACGTTTCTACGGAAACGACAATATTTCCTTTTGGGAGGCTAGTATCCCCTTTCCGATGCACTATTCCATCTTTACTGCATCCCTCGCCCCTCACACTGACGAATTAACACGGAAGTGGTGTCGCTTTGGAATACTATTGGTTCTATGAAATCTCCCTCTAAATCGAGTAACGTTTCTATGGAAACGACAAGAGTTTCTTTTGGGAGGAGAGTATCTCCGTTCCGATTCACTATTCCTTCTTTACTACATCCCTCGCTCCCTCCCATTGACGAATTAACACTGAAATTGAGTCGCTATGGAATACTATGTGTTCTATAACTTCTCCTTCTAAATCGAGGAACGTTTCTACGGAAACGACAATATTTTCTTTTGGGAGGCGAGTATCCCCTTTCCGATGCACTATTCCATCTTTACTGCATCCCTCGCCCCTCACACTGACGAATTAACACGGAAGTGGTGTCGCTATGAAATACTATTGGTTCTATGACATCTCCTTCTAAATCGAGTAACGTTTCTATGGAAACGACAATATTTTCTTTTGGGAGGCGAGTATCCCCTTTCCGATGCACTATTCCATCTTTACTGCATCCCTCGCCCCTCACACTGACGAATTAACACGGAAGTGGTGTCGCTATGAAATACTATTGGTTCTATGACATCTCCCTCTCAATCGAGTAACGTTTCTATGGAAACGACAAGAGTTTCTTTTGGGAGGAGAGTATCTCCGTTCCGATTCACTATTCCTTCTTTACTGCATCCCTCGCTCCCTCCCATTGACGAATTAACACTGAAATTGAGTCGCTATGGAATACTATGTGTTCTATAACTTCTCCTTCTAAATCGAGGAACGTTTCTACGGAAACGACAATATTTTCTTTTGGGAGGCGAGTATCCCCTTTCCGATGCACTATTCCATCTTTACTGCATCCCTCGCCTGTCACACTGACGAATTAACACGGAAGAGGTGTTGCTTTGGAATACCATTGGTTCTATGACATCTCCCTCTAAATCGAGTAACGTTTCTATGGAAACGACAAGAGTTTCTTTTGGGAGGAGAGTATCTCCTTTCCGATGCACAATTCCATCTTTACTGCATTCCTCGCCCCTCACACTGACGAATTAACACGGAAGTGGTGTCACTATGATATACTATTGGTTCTATGACATCTCCTTCTAAATCGAGTAACGTTTCTATGGAAACGACAAGAGTTTCTGTTGGGAGGAGAGTATCTCCGTTCCGATTCACTATTCCTTCTTTACTGCATCCCTCGCTCCCTCCCATTGACGAATTAACACTGAAATTGAGTCGCTATGGAATACTATGTGTTCTATAACATCTCCTTCTAAATCGAGGAACGTTTCTACGGAAACGACAATATTTTCTTTTGGGAGGCGAGTATCCCCTTTCCGATGCACTATTTCATCTTTACTGCATCCCTCGCCCCTCACACTGACGAATTAACACGGAAGTGGTGTCGCTATGAAATACTATTGGTTCTATGACATCTCCCTCTAAATCGAGTAATGTTTCTATGGAAACGACAATATTTTCTTTTGGGAGGCGAGTATCCCCTTTCCGATGCACTATTCCATCTTTACTGCATCACTCGCCCCTCACACTGACGAATTAACACGGAACTGGTGTCGCTATGAAATACTATTGCTTCTATGACATCTCCCTCTAAATCGAGTAACGTTTCTATGGAAACGACGAGAGTTTCTTTTGGGAGGAGAGTGTCTCCGTTCCGATTCACTATTCCTTCTTTACTGCATCCCTCGCACCCTCCCATTGACGAATTAACACTGAAATTGAGTCGCTATGGAATACTATGTGTTCTATAACTTCTCCTTCTAAATCGAGGAACGTTTCTATGGAAACGACAATATTTTCTTTTGGGAGGAGAGTATCCAGTTTCCGATGCACTATTCCATCTTTACTGCATCCCTCGCCCCTCACACTGACGAATTAACACTGAAGTGGTGTCGCTATGATATACTATTGGTTCTATGACATCTCCTTCTAAATCGAGTAACGTTTCTATGGAAACGACAAGAGTTTCTGTTGGGCGGAGAGTATCTCCGTTCCGATTCACTATTCCTTCTTTACTGCATCCCTCGCTCCCTCCCATTGACGAATTAACACTGAAATTGAGTCGCTATGGAATACTATGTGTTCTATAACTTCTCCTTCTAAATCGAGGAACGTTTCTACGGAAACGACAATATTTTCTTTTGGGAGGCGAGTATCCCCTTTCCGATGCACTATTCCATCTTTACTGCATCCCTCGCCTCTCACACTGACGAATTAACACGGAAGTGGTGTCGCTATGAAATACTATTGGTTCTATGACATCTCCCTCTAAATCGAGTAACGTTTCTATGGAAACGACATGAGTTTCTTTTGGGAGGCGAGTATCTCCGTTCCGATGCACTATTACATCTTTACTGCATCCCTCGCCCCTCACACTGACGAATTAACACGGAACTGGTGTCGCTATGAAATACTATTGGTTCTATGACATCTCCCTCTAAATCGAGTAACGTTTCTATGGAAACGACAAGAGTTTCTTTTGGGAGGAGAGTATCCCCTTTCCGATGCACTATTCCATCTTTACTGCATCCCATCGCCCCTCACACTGACAAACTAACACGGAAGTGGTGTCGCTATGAACTACTCTTGGTTCTATGACATCTCCCTCTAAATCGAGTAACGTTTCTATGGAAACGACAAGAGTTTCTTTTGGGAGGAGAGTATCTCCGTTCCGATGCACTATTCCATCTTTACTGCATCCCTCGCCCCTCACACTGACGAATTAACACGGAAGTGGTGTCGCTATGAAATACTATTGGTTCTATGACATCTCCTTCTAAATCGAGTAACGTTTCTATGGAAACGACAATATTTTCTTTTGGGAGGCGAGTATCCCCTTTCCGATGCACTATTCTATCTTTACTGCATCCCTCGCCCCCACACTGACGAATTAACACGGAAGTGGTGTCGCTATGATGTACTATTGGTTCTATGACATCTCCTTCTAAATCGAGTAACGTTTCTATGGAAACGACAAGAGTTTATGTTGGGAGGAGAGTATCTCCGTTCCGATTCACTATTCCTTCTTTACTGCATCCCTCGCTCCCTCCCATTGACGAATTAACACTGAAATTGAGTCGCTATGGAATACTATGTGTTCTATAACTTCTCCTTCTAAATCGAGGAACGTTTCTACGGAAACGACAATATTTTCTTTTGGGAGGCGAGTATCCCTTTTCCGATGCACTATTCCATCTTTACTGCATCCCTCGCCCCTGACACTGACGAATTAACACGGAAGTGGTGTCGCTATGATATACTATTGGTTCTATGACATCTCCTTCTAATTCGAGTAACGTTTCTATGGAAACGACAATATTTTCTTTTGGGAGGCGAGTATCCCCTTTCCGATGCACTATTCCATCTTTACTGCATCCCTCGCCTCTCACACTGACGAATTAACACGGAAGTGGTGTCGCTATGATATACTATTGGTTCTATGACATCTCCTTCTAAATCGAGTAACGTTTCTATGGAAACGACAAGAGTTTCTGTTGGGAGGAGAGTATCTCCGTTCCGATTCACTATTCCTTCTTTACTGCATCCCTCGCTCCCTCCCATTGACGGATTAACACTGAAATTGAGTCGCTATGGAATACTATGTGTTCTATAACTTCTCCTTCTAAATCGAGGAACGTTTCTACGGAAACGACAATATTTTCTTTTGGGAGGCGAGTATCCCCTTTCCGATGCACTATTCCATCTTTACTGCATCCCTCGCCCCTCACACTGACGAATTAACACGGAAGTGGTGTCGCTATGAAATACTATTGGTTCTATGACATCTCCCTCTAAATCGAGTAACGTTTCTATGGAAACGACAAGAGTTTCTTTTGGGAGGAGAGTATCTCCGTTCCGATTCACTATTCCTTCTTTACTGCATCCCTCGCTCCCTCCCATTGACGAATTAACACTGAAATTGAGTCGCTATGGAATACTATGTGTTCTATATATTCTCCTTCTAAATCGAGGAACGTTTCTACGGAAACGACAATATTTTCTTTTGGGAGGCGAGTATCCCCTTTCCGATGCACTATTCCATCTTTACTGCATCCCTCGCCCCTCACACTGACGAATTAACACGGAAGTGGTGTCGCTATGAAATACTATTGGTTCTATGACATCTCCTTCTAAATCGAGTAACGTTTCTATGGAAACGACAATATTTTCTTTTGGGAGGCGAGTATCCCCTTTCCGATGCACTATTCCATCTTTACTGCATCCCTCGCCCCTCACACTGACGAATTAACACGGAAGTGGTGTCGCTATGATATACTATTGGTTCTATGACATCTCCTTCTAAATCGAGTAACGTTTCTATGGAAACGACAAGAGTTTCTTTTGGGAGGAGAGTATCTCCGTTCCGATTCACTATTCCTTCTTTACTGCATCCCTCGCTCCCTCCCATTGACGAATTAACACTGAAATTGAGTCGCTATGGAATACTATGTGTTCTATAACTTCTCCTTCTAAATCGAGGAACGTTTCTACGGAAACGACAATATTTTCTTTTGGGAGGCGAGTATCCCCTTTCCGATGCACTATTCCATCTTTACTGCATCCCTCGCCCCTCACACTGACGAAATAACACGGAAGTGGTGTCGCTTTGAAATACTATTGGTTCTATGACATCTCCCTCTAAATCGAGTAACGTTTCTATGGAAACGACAAGAGTTTCGTTTGGGAGGAGAGTATCTCCGTTCCGATTCACTATTCCTTCTTTACTGCATCCCTCGCTCCCTCCCATTGACGAATTAACACTGAAATTGAGTCGCTATGGAATACTATGTGTTATATAACTTCTCCTTCTAAATCGAGGAACGTTTCTACGGAAACGACAATATTTTCTTTTGGGAGGCGAGTATCCCCTTTCCGATGCACTATTCCATCTTTACTGCATCCCTCGCCCCTCACACTGACGAATTAACACGGAAGTGGTGTCGCTTTGAAATACTATTGGTTCTATGACATCTCCCTCTAAATCGAGTAACGTTTCTATGGAAACGACAAGAGTTTCTTTTGGGAGGAGAGTATCTCCGTTCCGATTCACTATTCCTTTATTACTGCATCCCTCGCTCCCTCCCATTGACGAATTAACACTGAAATTGGTCGCTATGGAATACTATGTGTTCTATAACTTCTCCTTCTAAATCGAGGAACGTTTCTACGGAAACGACAATATTTTCTTTTGGGAGGCGAGTATCCCCTTTCCGATGCACTATTCCATCTTTACTGCATCCCTCGCCCCTCACACTGACGAATTAACACGGAAGTGGTGTCGCTATGATATACTATTGGTTCTATGACATCTCCTTCTAAATCGAGTAACGTTTCAATGCAAACGACAATATTTTCTTTTGGGAGGCGAGTATCCCCTTTCCGATGCACTATTCCATCTTTACTGCATCCCTCGCCCCTCACACTGACGAATTAACACGGAAGTGGTGTCGCTATGATGTACTATTGGTTCTATGACATCTCCTTCTAAATCGAGTAACGTTTCTACGGAAACGACAAGAGGTTCTGTTGGGAGGAGAGTATCTCCGTTCCGATTCACTATTCCTTTTTTACTGCATCCCTCGCTCCCTCCCATTGACGAATTAACACTGAAATTGAGTCGCTATGGAATACTATGTGTTCTATAACTTCTCCTTCTAAATCGAGGAACGTTTCTACGGAAACGACAATATTTTCTTTTGGGAGGCGAGTATCCCCTTTCCGATGCACTATTCCATTTTACTGCATCCCTCGCCCCTCACACTGACGAGTTAACACGGAAGTGGTGTCGCTATGATATACTATTGGTTCTATGACATCTCCTTCTAAATCGAGTAACGTTTCTATGGAAACGACAAGAGTTTCTGTTGGGAGGAGAGTATCTCCGTTCCGATTCACTATTCCTTCTTTACTGCATCCCTCGCTCCCTCCCATTGACGAATTAACACTGAAATTGAGTCGCTATGGAATACTATGTGTTCTATAACTTCTCCTTCTAAATCGAGGAACGTTTCTACGGAAACGACAATATTTTCTTTTGGGTGGCGAGTATCCCCTTTCCGATGCACTATTCCATCTTTACTGCATCCCTCGCCCCTGACACTGACGAATTAACACGGAAGTGGTGTCTTATGTTATACTATTGGTTCTATGACATCTCCTTCTAAATCGAGTAACGTTTCTATGGAAACGACAATGTTTTCTTTTGGGAGGCGAGTATCCCCTTTCCGACGCACTATTCCATCTTTACTGCATCCCTCGCCCCTCACACTGACGAATTAACACGGAAGTGGTGTCGCTATGATATACCATTGGTTCTATGACATCTCCTTCTAAATCGAGTAACGTTTCTATGGAAACGACAAGAGTTTCTGTTGGGAGGAGAGTATCTCCGTTCCGATTCACTATTCCTTCTTTACTGCATCCCTCGCTCCCTCCCATTGACGAATTAACACTGAAATTGAGTCGCTATGGAATACTATGTGTTCTATAACTTCTCCATCTAAATCGAGGAACGTTTCTACGGAAACGACAATATTTTCTTTTGGGAGGCGAGTATCCCCTTTCCGATGCACTATTCCATCTTTACTGCATCCGTCGCCCCTCACACTGACGAATTAACACGGAAGTGGTGTCGCTATGAAATACTATTGGTTCTATGACATCTCCTTCCAAATCGAGTAACGTTTCTATGGAAACGACAATATTTTCTTTTGGGAGGCGAGTATCCCCTTTCCGATGCACTATTCCATCTTTACTGCATCCCTCGCCCCTCACACTGACGAATTAACACGGAAGTGGTGTCGCTATGATATACTATTGGTTCTATGACATCTCCTTCTAAATCGAGTAACGTTTCTATGGAAACGAAAAGAGTTTCTGTTGGGAGGAGAGTATCTCCGTTCCGATTCACTATTCCTTCTTTACTGCATCCCTCGCTCCCTCCCATTGACGAATTAACACTGAAATTGAGTCGCTATGGAATACTATGTGTTCTATAACTTCTCCTTCTAAATCGAGGAACGTTTCTACGGAAACGACAATATTTCCTTTTGGGAGGCTAGTATCCCCTTTCCGATGCAGTATTCCATCTTTACTGCATCCCTCGCCCCTCACACTGACGAATTAACACGGAAGTGGTGTCGCTTTGGAATACTATTGGTTCTATGAAATCTCCCTCTAAATCGAGTAACGTTACTATGGAAACGACAAAAGTTTCTTTTGGGAGGAGAGTATCTCCGTTCCGATTCACTATTCCTTCTTTACTGCATCCCTCGCTCCCTCCCATTGACGAATTAACACTGAAATTGAGTCGCTATGGAATACTATGTGTTCTATAACTTCTCCTTCTAAATCGAGGAACGTTTCTACGGAAACGACAATATTTTCTTTTGGGAGGCGAGTATCCCCTTTCCGATGCACTATTCCATCTTTACTGCATCCCTCGCCCCTCACACTGACGAATTAACACGGAAGTGGTGTCGCTATGAAATACTATTGGTTCTATGACATCTCCTTCTAAATCGAGTAACGTTTCTATGGAAACGACAATATTTTCTTTTGGGAGGCGAGTATCAGCTTTCCGATGCACTATTCCATCTTTACTGCATCCCTCGCCCCTCACACTGACGAATTAACACTGAAGTGGTGTCGCTATGATATACTATTGGTTCTATGACATCTCCTTCTAAATCGAGTAACGTTTCTATGGAAACGACAAGAGTTTCTGTTGGGAGGAGAGTATCTCCGCTCCGATTCACTATTCCTTCTTTACTGCATCCCTCGCTCCCTCCCATTGACGAATTAACACTGAAATTGAGTCGCTATGGAATACTATGTGTTCTATAACTTCTCCTTCTAAATCGAGGAACGTTTCTACGGAAACGACAATATTTTCTTTTGGGAGGCGAGTTTCCCCTTTCCGATGCACTATTCCATCTTTACTGCATCCCTCGCCCCTCACACTGACGAATTAACACGGAAGTGGTGTCGCTATGAAATACTATTGGTTCTATGATATCTCCCTCTAAATCGAGTAATGTTTCTATGGAAACGACAATATTTTCTTTTGGGAGGCGAGTATCCCCTTTCCGATGCACTATTCCATCTTTACTGCATCCCTCGCCCCTCACACTGACGAATTAACACGGAAGTGGTGTCGCTATGAAATACTATTGGTTCTATGACATCTCCCTCTAAATCGAGTAACGTTTCTACGGAAACGACAATATTTTCTTTTGGGAGGCGAGTATCCCCTTTCCGATGCACTATTCCATCTTTACTGCATCCCTCGCCCCTCACACTGACGAATTAACACGGAAGTGGTGTCGCTATGAAATACTATTGGTTCTATGACATCTCCCTCTAAATCGAGTAACGTTTCTATGGAAACGACAAGAGTTTCTTTTGGGAGGCGAGTATCTCCGTTCCGATGCACTATTACATCTTTACTGCATCCCTCGCCCCTCACACTGACGAATTAACACGGAACTGGTGTCGCTATGAAATACTATTGGTTCTATGACATCTCCCTCTAAATCGAGTAACGTTTCTATGGAAACGACAAGAGTTTCTTTTGGGAGGAGACTATCCCCTTTCCGATGCACTATTCCATCTTTACTGCATCCCATCGCCCCTCACACTGACGAACTAACACGGAAGTGGTGTCGCTATGAAATACTCTTGGTTCTATGACATCTCCCTCTAAATCGAGTAACGTTTCTATGGAAACGACAAGAGTTTCTTTTGGGAGGAGAGTATCTCCGTTCCGATGCACTATACCATCTTTACTGCATCCCTCGCCCCTCACACTGACGAATTAACACGGAAGTGGTGTCGCTATGAAATACTATTGGTTCTATGACATCTCCTTCTAAATCGAGTAACGTTTCTATGGAAACGACAATGTTTTCTTTTGGGAGGCGAGTATCCCCTTTCCGACGCACTATTCCATCTTTACTGCATCCCTCGCCCCTCACACTGACGAATTAACACGGAAGTGGTGTCGCTATGATGTACTATTGGTTCTATGACATCTCCTTCTAAATCGAGTAACGTTTCTACGGAAACGACAAGAGTTTCTGTTGGGAGGAGAGTATCTCCGTTCCGATTCACTATTCCTTCTTTACAGCATCCCTCGCTCCCTCCCATTGACGAATTAACACTGAAATTGAGTCGCTATGGAATACTATGTGTTCTATAACTTCTCCTTCTAAATCGAGGAACGTTTCTACGGAAACGACAATATTTTCTTTTGGGAGGCGAGTATCCCCTTTCCGATGCACTATTCCATTTTACTGCAATCCCTCGCCCCTCACACTGACGAGTTAACACGGAAGTGGTGTCGCTATGATATACTATTGGTTCTATGACATCTCCTTCTAAATCGAGTAACGTTTCTATGGAAACGACAAGCGTTTCTGTTGGGAGGAGAGTATCTCCGTTCCGATTCACTATTCCTTCTTTACTGCATCCCTCGCTCCCTCCCATTGACGAATTAACACTGAAATTGAGTCGCTATGGAATACTATGTGTTCTATAACTTCTCCTTCTAAATCGAGGTACGTTTCTACGGAAACGACAATATTTTCTTTTGGGAGGCGAGTATCCCCTTTCCGATGCACTATTCCATCTTTACTGCATCCCTCGCCCCTCACACTGACGAATTAACACGGAAGTGGTGTCGCTATGAAATACTATTGGTTCTATGACATCTCCTTCTAAATCGAGTAACGTTTCTATGGAAACGACAATATTTTCTTTTGGGAGGCGAGTATCCCCTTTCCGATGCACTATTCCTTCTTTACCGCATCCCTCGCCCCTCACACTGACGAATTAACACGGAAGTGGTGTCGCTATGATATACTATTGGTTCTATGACATCTCCTTCTAAATCGAGTAACGTTTCTATGGAAACGACAAGAGTTTCTGTTGGGAGGAGAGTATCTCCGTTCCGATTCACTATTCCTTCTTTACTGCATCCCTCGCTCCCTCCCATTGACGAATTAACACTGAAATTGAGTCGCTATGGAATACTATGTGTTCTATAACTTCTCCTTCTAAATCGAGGAACGTTTCTACGGAAACGACAATATTTTCTTTTGGGAGGCGAGTATCCCCTTTCCGATGCACTATTCCATCTTTACTGCATCCCTCGCCCCTCACACTGACGAATTAACACGGAAGTGGTGTCGCTATGAAATACTATTGGTTCTATGATATCTCCCTCTAAATCGAGTAATGTTTCTATGGAAACGACAATATTTTCTTTTGGGAGGCGAGTATCCCCTTTCCGATGCACTATTCCATCTTTACTGCATCCCTCGCCCCTCACACTGACGAATTAACACGGAAGTGGTGTCGCTATGAAATACTATTGGTTCTATGACATCTCCCTCTAAATCGAGTAACGTTTCTATGGAAACGACAATATTTTCTTTTGGGAGGCGAGTATCCCCTTTCCATCTTTACTGTATCCCTCGCCCCTAACACTGACGAATTAACACGGAAGTGGTGTCGCTATGAAATACTATTGGTTCTATGACATCTCCCTCTAAATCGAGTAACGTTTCTATGGAAACGACAAGAGTTTCTTTTGGGAGGTGAGTATCTCCGTTCCGATTCACTATTCCTTCTTTACTGCATCCCTCGCTCCCTCCCATTGACGAATTAACACTGAAATTGAGTCGCTATGGAATACTGTGTGTTCTATAATTTCTCCTTCTAAATCGAGGAACGCTTCTACGGAAACGACAATATTTTCTTTTGGGAGGCGAGTATCCCCTTTCCGATTCACTATTCCATCTTTACTGCATCCATCGCCCCTCACACTGACGAATTAACACGGAAGTGGTGTCGCTATGATATACTATTGGTTCTATGACATCTCCTTCTAAATCGAGTAACGTTTCTATGGAAACGACAAGAGTTTCTGTTGGGAGGAGAGTATCTCCGTTCCGATTCACTATTCCTTCTTTACTGCATCCCTCGCTCCCTCCCATTGACGAATTAACACTGAAATTGAGTCGCGATGGAATACTATGTGTTCTATAACTTCTCCTTCTAAATCGAGGAACGTTTCTACGGAAACGACAAGAGTTTCTTTTGGGAGGAGAGTATCCCCTTTCCGATGCACTATTCCATCTTTACTGCATCCCTCGCCCCTCACACTGACGAATTAACACGGAAGTGGTGTCGCTATGATATACTATTGGTTCTATGACATCTCCTTCTAAATCGAGTAACGTTTCTATGGAAACGACAAGAGTTTCTGTTGGGAGGAGAGTATCTCCGTTCCGATTCACTATTCCTTCTTTACTGCATCCCTCGCTCCCTCCCATTGACGAATTAACACTGAAATTGAGTCGCGATGGAATACTATGTGTTCTATAACTTCTCCTTCTAAATCGAGGAACGTTTCTACGGAAACGACAATATTTTCTTTTGGGAGGCGAGTATCCCCTTTCCGATGCACTATTCCATCTTTACTGCATCCCTCGCCCCTCACACTGACGAATTAACACGGAAGTGGTGTCGCTATGAAATACTATTGGTTCTATGACATCTCCCTCTAAATCGAGTAACGTTTCTATGGAAACGACAAGAGTTTCTTTTGGGAGGAGAGTATCTCCGTTCCGATGCACTATTCCATCTTTACTGCATCCCTCGCCCCTCACACTGACGAATTAACACGGAAGTGGTGTTGCTATGAAATACTATTGGTTCTATGACATCTCCCTCTAAATCGAGTAACGTTTCTATGGAAACGACAATATTTTCTTTTGGGAGGCGAGTATCCCCTTTCCGATGCACTATTCCATCTTTACTGCTTCCCTCGCCCCTCACACTGACGAATTAACACGGAAGTGGTGTCGCTATGAAATACTATTGGTTCTATGACATCTCCCTCTAAATCGAGTAACGTTTCTATGGAAACGACAAGAGTTTCTTTTGGGAGGAGAGTATCCCCTTTCCGATGCACTATTCCATCTTTACTGCATCCCTCGCCCCTCACACTGACGTATTAACACGGAAGTGGTGTCGCTATGAAATACTATTGGTTCTATGACATCTCCCTCTAAATCGAGTAACGTTTCTATGTAAACGACAAGAGTTTCTTTTGGGAGGAGAGTATCTCCGTCCCGATGCACTATTCCATCTTTACTGCATCCCTCGCCCCTCACACTGGCGAATTAACACGGAAGTGATGTCGCTATGAAATACTATTGGTTCTATGACATCTCCCTCTAAATCGAGTTACGTTTCTATGGAAACGACAATATTTTCTTTTGGGTGGAGAGTATCTCCGTTCCGATGCACTATTCCATCTTTACTGCATCCCTCGCCCCTCACACTGACGAATTAACACGGAAGTGGTGTCGCTATGAAATACTATTGGTTCTATGACATCTGCCTCTAAATCGAGTAACGTTTCTATGGAAACGACAATATTTTCTTTTGGGAGGCGAGTATCCCCTTTCCGATGCACTATTCCATCTTTACTGCATCCCTCGCCCCTCACACTGACGAATTAACACGGAAGTGGTGTCGCTATGAAATACTATTTGTTCTATGACATCTCCCTCTAAATCGAGTAACGTTTCTATGGAAACGACAAGAGTTTCTTTTGGGAGGAGAGTATCTCCGTTCCGATTCACTATTCCTTCTTTACTGCATCCCTCGCTCCCTCCCATTGACGAATTAACACTGAAATTGAGTCGCTATGGAATACTATGTGTTCTATAACTTCTCCTTCTAAATCGAGGAACGTTTCTACGGAAACGACTATATTTTCTTTTGGGAGGCGAGTATCCCCTTTCCGATGCACTATTCCATGTTTACTGCATCCCTCGCCCCTCACACTGACGAATTAACACGGAAGTGGTGTCGCTATGAAATACTATTGGTTCTATGACATCTCCTTCTAAATCGAGTAACGTTTCTATGGAAACGACAAGAGTTTCTGTTGGGAGGAGAGTATCTCCGTTCCGATTCACTATTCCTTCTTTACTGCATCCCTCGCTCCCTCCCATTGACGAATTAACACTGAAATTGAGTCGCTATGGAATACTATGTGTTCTATAACTTCTCCTTCTAAATCGAGGAACGTTTCTACGGAAACGACAATATTTTCTTTTGGGAGGCGAGTATCCCCTTTCCGATGCACTATTCCATCTTTACTGCATCCCTCGCCCCTCACACTGACGAATTAACACGGAAGTGGTGTCGCTATGAAATACTATTGGTTCTATGACATCTCCCTCTAAATCGAGTTACGTTTCTATGGAAACGACAATATTTTCTTTTGGGTGGAGAGTATCTCCGTTCCGATGCACTATTCCATCTTTACTGCATCCCTCGCCCCTCACACTGACGAATTAACACGGAAGTGGTGTCGCTATGAAATACTATTGGTTCTATGACATCTCCCTCTAAATCGAGTAACGTTTCTATGGAAACGACAATATTTTCTTTTGGGAGGCGAGTATCCCCTTTCCGATGCACTATTCCATCTTTACTGCATCCCTCGCCCCTCACCCTGACGAATTAACACGGAAGTGGTGTCGCTATGAAATACTATTGGTTCTATGACATCTCCCTCTAAATCGAGTAACGTTTCTATGGAAACGACAAGAGTTTCTTTTGGGAGGAGAGTATCTCCGTTCCGATTCACTATTCCTTTTTTACTGCATCCCTCGCTCCCTCCCATTGACGAATTAACACTGAAATTGAGTCGCTATGGAATACTATGTGTTCTATAACTTCTCCTTCTAAATCGAGGAACGTTTCTACGGAAACGACAATATTTTCTTTTGGGAGGCGAGTATCCCCTTTCCGATGCACTATTCCATGTTTACTGCATCCCTCGCCCCTCACACTGACGAATTAACACGGAAGTGGTGTCGCTAGGAAATACTATTGGTTCTATGACATCTCCCTCTAAATCGAGTAACGTTTCTATGGAAACGACAAGAGTTTCTTTTGGGAGGAGAGTATCTCCGTTCCGATGCACTATTCCATCTTTACTGCATCCCTCGCCCCTCACACTGACGAATTAACACGGAAGTGGTGTCGCTATGAAATACTATTGGTTCTATGACATCTCCCTCTAAATCGAGTAACGTTTCTATGGAAACGACAAGAGTTTCTTTTGGGAGGCGAGTATCCCCTTTCTGATGCACTATTCCATCTTTACTGCATCCCTCGCCCCTCACACTGACGAATTAACACGGAAGTGGTGTCGCTATGAAATACTATTGGTTCTATGACATCTCCCTCTAAATCGAGTAACGTTTCTATGGAAACGACAAGAGTTTCTTTTGGGAGGAGAGTATCCCCTTTCCGATGCACTATTCCATCTTTACTGCATCCCTCGCCCCTCACACTGACGAATTAACACGGAAGTGGTGTCGCTATGAAATACTATTGGTTCTATGACTTCTCCCTCTAAATCGAGTAACGTTTCTATGGAAACGACAAGAGTTTCTTTTGGGAGGAGAGTATCTCCGTTCCGATGCACTATTCCATCTTTACTGCATCCCTTGCCCCTCACACTGACGAATTAACACGGAAGTGGTGTCGCTATGAAATACTATTGGTTCTATGACATCTCCCTCTTAATCGAGTAATGTTTCTATGGAAACGACAATATTTTCTTTTGGGAGGCGAGTATCCCCTTTCCGATGCACTATTCCATCTTTACTGCATCCCTCGCCCCTCACACTGACGAATTAACACGGAAGTGGTGTCGCTATGAAATACTATTGGTTCTATGACATCTCCCTCTAAATCGAGTAACGTTTCTATGGAAACGACAATATTTTCTTTTGGGAGGAGAGTATGTCCGTTCCGATGCACTATTCCATCTTTACTGCATCCCTCGCCCCTCACACTGACGAATTAACACGGAAGTGGTGTCGCTATGAAATACTATTGGTTCTATGACATCTCCTTCTAAATCGAGTAACGTTTCTATGGAAACGACAAGAGTTTCTTTTGGGAGGAGAGTATCTCCGTTCCGATGCACTATTCCATCTTTACTGCATCCCTCGCCCCTCACACTGACGAATTAACACGGAAGTGGTGTCGCTATGAAATACTATTGGTTCTATGACATCTCCCTCTAAATCGAGTAACGTTTCTATGGAAACGACAATATTTTCTTTTTGGAGGCGAGTATCTCCGTTCCGATGCACTATTCCATCTTTACTGCATCCCTCGCCCCTCACACTGACGAATTAACACGGAAGTGGTGTCGCTATGAAATACTATTGGTTCTATGACATCTCCCTCTAAATCGAGTAACGTTTCTATGGAAACGAAAATATTTTCTTTTGGGAGGCGAGTATCCCCTTTCCGATGCACTATTCCATCTTTACTGCATCCCTCGTCCCTCACACTGACGAATTAACACGGAAGTGGTGTCGCTATGAAATACTATTGGTTCTATGACATCTCCCTCCAAATCGAGTAACGTTTCTATGGAAACGACAAGAGTTTCTTTTGGGAGGAGAGTATCTCCGTTCCGATTCACTATTCCTTCTTTACTGCATCCCTCGCTCCCTCCCATTGACGAATTAACACTGAAATTGAGTCGCTATGGAATACTATGTGTTCTATAACTTCTCCTTCTAAATCGAGGAACGTTTCTACGGAAACGACAATATTTTCTTTTGGGAGGAGAGTATCCCCTTTCCGATGCACTATTCCATCTTTACTGCATCCCTCGCCCCTCACACTGACGAATTAACACGGAAGTGGTGTCGCTATGAAATACTATTGGTTCTATGACATCTCCCTCTAAATCGAGTAACGTTTCTACGGAAACGACAATATTTTCTTTTGGGAGGCGAGTATCCCCTTTCCGATGCACTATTCCATCTTTACTGCATCCCTCGCCCCTCACACTGACGAATTAACACGGAAGTGGTGTCGCTATGATATACTATTGGTTCTATGACATCTCCTTCTAAATCGAGTAACGTTTCTATGGAAACGACAAGAGTTTCTGTTGGGGGGAGAGTATCTCCGTTCCGATTCACTATTCCTTCTTTACTGCATCCCTCGCTCCCTCCCATTGACGAATGAACACTGAAATTGAGTCGCTATGGAATACTATGTGTTCTATAACTTCTCCTTCTAAATCGAGGAATGTTTCTACGGAAACGACAATATTTTCTTTTGGGAGGCGAGTATCCCCTTTCCGATGCACTATTCCATCTTTACTGCATCCCTCGCCCCTCACACTGACGAATTAACACGGAAGAGGCGTCGCTTTGAAATACTATTGGTTCTATGACATCTCCCTCTAAATCGAGTAACGTTTCTATGGAAACGACAAGAGTTTCTTTTGGGAGGAGAGTATCTCCGTTCCGATTCACTATTCCTTCTTTACTGCATCCCTCGCTCCCTCCCATTGACGAATTAACACTGAAATTGAGTCGCTATGGAATACTATGTGTTCTATAACTTCTCCTTCTAAATCGAGGAACGTTTCTACGGAAACGACAATATTTTCTTTTGGGAGGCGAGTATCCCCTTTCCGATGCACTATTCCATCTTTACTGCATCCCTCGCCCCTCACACTGACGAATTAACCTGGAAGTGGTGTCGCTTTGAAATACTATTGGTTCTATGACATCTCCTTCTAAATCGAGTAACGTTTCTATGGAAACGACAAGAGTTTCTTTTGGGAGGATAGTATCTCCGTTCCGATTCACTATTCCTTCTTTACTGCATCCCTCGCTCCCTCTTATTCACGAACTAACACTGAAATTGAGTCGCTATGGAATACTATGTGTTCTATATCTTCTATTTTTCTAAATCGAGGAACGTTTCTACGGAAACGACATTATTTTCTTTTGGGAGGCGAGTATCCCGTTTCCGATGCACTATTCCATCTTTACTGCATCCCTCGCCCCTCACACTGACGAATTAACACGGAAGTGGTTTCAATATGAAATACTATTGGTTCTATGACAACTCCTTCTAAATCGAGTAACGTTTCTATGGAAACGACAAGAGTTTCTTTTGGGAGGAGAGTATCTCCATTCCGATTCACTATTCCTTCATTACTGCATTCCTCGCTCCCTCACATTGACGAATAAACACTGAAATTGAGTCGCTATGGAATACTATGTGTTCTATAACTTGTCCTTCTAAATCGAGGAACGTTTCTACGGAAACGACAATGTTTTCTTTTTGGAGGCGAGTATCCCCTTTCCGATGCACTATTCCATCTTTACTGCATCCCTCGCCCTTCACACTGACGAATTAACACGGAAGTGGTGTCGCTATGAAATACTATTGTTTCTATGACATCTCCTTCTAAATCGAGTAACGTTTCTATGGAAACGACAAGAGTTTCTTTTGGGAGGAGAGTATCTCCGTTCCGATTCACTATTCCTTCATTACTGCATCCCTCGCTCCCTTCCATTGACGAATTAACTCTGAAATTGAGTCGCTATGGAATACTATGTGTTCTATAACTTCTCCTTCTAAATCGAGGAACGTTTCCACGGAAACGACAATATTTTCTTTTGGGAGGCGAGTATCCCCTTTCCGATGCACTATTCCATCTTTACTGCATCCCTCGCCCCTCACACTGACGAATTAACACGGAAGTGGTGTCGCTATGAAATACTATTGGTTCTATGACATCTCCCTCTAAATCGAGTAACTTATCTATGGAAACGACAAGAGTTTCTTTTGGGAGGAGAGTATCTCCGTTCCGATTCACTATTCCTTCTTTACTGCATCTCTCGCTCCCTCCCATTGACGAATTAACACTGAAATTGAGTCGCTATGGAATACTATGTGTTCTATAACTTCTCCTTCTAAATCGAGGAACGTTTCTACGGAAACGACAATATTTTCTTTTGGGAGGCGAGTATCCCCTTTCCGATGCACTATTCCATCTTTACTGCATCCCTCGCCCCTCACACTGACGAATTAACACGGAAGTGGTGTCGCTATGAAATACTATTGGTTCTATGACATCTCCCTCTAAATCGAGTAACGTTTCTATGGAAACGACAAGAGTTTCTTTTGGGAGGAGAGTATCTCCGTTCCGATTCACTATTCCTTCTTTACTGCATCCCTCGCTCCCTCCCATTGACGAATTAACACTGAAATTGAGTCGCTATGGAATACTATGTGTTCTATAACTTCTCCTTCTAAATCGAGGAACGTTTCTACGGAAACGACAATATTTTCTATTGGGAGGCGAGTATCCCCTTTCCGATGCACTATTCCATCTTTACTGCATCCCTCGCCCCTCACACTGACGAATTATCACGGAAGTGGTGTCGCTTTGAAATACTATTGGTTCTATGACATCTCCTTCTAAATCGAGTAACGTTTCTATGGAAACGACAAGAGTTTCTTTTGGGAGGATAGTATCTCCGTTCCGATTCACTATTCTATCATTACTGCATTCCTCGCTCCCTCCCATTGACGAATTAACACTGAAATTGAGTCGCTATGGAATACTATGTGTTCTATAACTTGTATTTCTAAATCGAGGAACGTTTCTACGGAAACGACAATATTTTCTTTTGGGAGGCGAGTATCCCCTTTCCGATGCACTATTCCATCTTTACTGCATCCCTCGCCCCTCACACTGACGAATTAACACGGAAGTGGTGTCGCTATGAAATACCATTGGTTCTATGACATCTCCTTCTAAATCGAGTAACGTTTCTATGGAAACGACAAGAGTTTCTTTTGGGAGGAGAGTATCTCCGTTCCGATTCACTATTCCTTGTTTACTGCATCCCTCGCTCCCTCCCATTGACGAATTAACACTGAAATTGAGTCGCTATGGAATACTATGTGTTCTATAACTTCTCCTTCTAAATCGAGGAACGTTTCTACGGAAACGACAATATTTTCTTTTGGGAGGCGAGTATCCCCTTTCCGATGCACTATTCCATCTTTACTGCATCCCTCGCCCCTCACACTGACGAATTAACACGGAAGTGGTGTCGCTATGAAATACTATTGGTTCTATGACATCTCCTTCTAAATCGAGTAACGTTTCTATGGAAACGACAAGAGTTTCTTTTGGGAGGAGAGTATCTCCGTTCCGATTCACTATTCCTTCTTTACTGCATCCCTCGCTCCCTCCCATTGACGAATTAACACTGAAATTGAGTCGCTATGGAATACTATGTGTTCTATAACTTCTCCTTCTAAATCGAGGAACGTTTCTACGGAAACGACAATATTTTCTTTTGGGAGGCGAGTATCCCCTTTCCGATGCACTATTGCATCTTTACTGCATTCCTCGCCCCTCACACTGACGAATTAACACGGAAGTGGTGTCGCTATGAAATACTATTGGTTCTATGACATCTCCTTCTAAATCGAGTAACGTTTCTATGGAAACGACAAGAGTTTCTTTTGGGAGGATAGTATCTCCGTTCCGATTCACTATTCCTTCTTTACTGCATCCCTCGCTCCCTCTTATTCACGAATTAACACTGAAATTGAGTCGCTATGGAATACTATGTGTTCTATATCTTCTATTTTTCTAAATCGAGGAACGTTTCTACGGAAACGACATTATTTACTTTTGGGAGGCGAGTATCCCGTTTCCGATGCACTATTCCATCTTTACTGCATCCCTCGCCCCTCACACTGACGAATTAACACGGAAGTGGTGTCAATATGAAATACTATTGGTTCTATGACAACTCCTTCTAAATCGAGTAACGTTTCTATGGAAACGACAAGAGTTTCTTTTGGGAGGAGAGTATCTCCGTTCCGATTCACTATTCCTTCATTACTGCATTCCTCGCTCCCTCCCATTGACGAATTAACACTGAAATTGAGTCGCTATGGAATACTATGTGTTCTATAACTTCTCCTTCTAAATCGAGGAACGTTTCTACGGAAACGACAATATTTTCTTTTGGGAGACGAGTATCCCCTTTCCGATGCACTATTCCATCTTTACTGCATCCCTCGCCCCTCACACTGACGAATTAAAACGGAAGTGGTGTCGCTATGAAATACTAATGGTTCTATGACATCTCCTTCTAAATCGAGTAACGTTTCTATGGAAACGACAAGAGTTTCTTTTGGGAGGAGAGTATTTCCGTTCCGATTCACTATTCCTTCTTTACTGCATCCCTCGCTCCCTCCCATTGACGAATTAACACTGAAATTGAGTCGCTATGGAATACTATGTGTTCTATAACTTCTCCTTCTAAATCGAGGAACGTTTCTACGGAAACGACAATATTTTCTTTTGGGAGGCGGGTATCCCCTTTCCGATGCACTATTCCATCTTTACTGCATCCCTCGCCCCTCACACTGACGAATTAACACGGAAGTGGTGTCGCTATGAAATACTATTGGTTCTATGACATCTCCCTCTTAATCGAGTGACGTTTCTATGGAAACGACAAGAGTTTCTTTTGGGAGGAGAGTATCTCCGTTCCGATTCACTATTCCTTCTTCACTGCATCCCTCGCTCCCCCCCCATTGACGAATTAACACTGAAATTGAGTCGCTATGGAATACTATGTGTTCTATAACTTCTCCTTCTAAATCGAGTAACGTTTCTACGGAAACGACAATATTTTCTTTTGGGAGGCGAGTATCCCCTTTCCGATGCACTATTCCATCTTTACTGCATCCCTCGCCCCTCACACTGACGAATTAACACGGAAGTGGTGTCGCTATGAAATACTATTGGTTCTATGACATCTCCTTCTAAATCGAGTAACGTTTCTATGGAAACGACAAGAGTTTCTTTTGGGAGGAGAGTATCTCCGTTCCGATTCACTATTCCTTCTTTACTGCATCCCTCGCTCCCTCCCATTGACGAATTAACACTGAAATTGAGTCGCTTTGGAATACTATGTGTTCTATAACTTCTCCTTTTAAATCGAGGAACGTTTCTACGGAAACGACAATATTTTCTTTTGGGAGGCGAGTATCCCCTTTCCGATGTTCTATTCCATCTTTACTGCATCCCTCGCCCCTCACACTGACGAATTAACACGGAAGTGGTGTCGCTATGAAATACTATTGGTTCTATGACATCTCCTTCTAAATCGAGTAACGTTTCTATGGAAACGACAAGAGTTTCTTTTGGGAGGAGAGTATCTCCGTTCCGATTCACTATTCCTTCTTTACAGCATCCCTCGCTCCCTCCCATTGACGAATTAACACTGAAATTGAGTCGCTATGGAATACTATGTGTTCTATAACTTCTCCTTCTAAATCGAGGAACGTTTCTACGGAAACGACAATATTTTCTTTTGGGAGGCGAGTATCCCCTTTCCGATGCACTATTCCATCTTTAGTGCATCCCTCGCCCCTCACACTGACGAATTAACACGGAAGTGGTGTCGCTATGAAATACTATTGGTTCTATGACATCTCCTTCTAAATCGAGTAACGTTTCTATGGAAACGACAAGAGTTTCTTTTGGGAGGAGAGTATCTCCGTTCCGATTCACTATTCCTTCTTTACTGCATCCCTCGCTCCCTCCCATTGACGAATTAACACTGAAATTGAGTCGCTATGGAATACTATGTGTTCTATAACTTCTCCTTCTAAATCGAGGAACGTTTCTACGGAAACGACAATATTTCCTTTTGGGAGGCGAGTATCCCCTTTCCGATGCGCTATTCCATCTTTACTGCATCCCTCGCCCCTCACACTGACGAATTAACACGGAAGTGGTGTCGCTATGAAATACTATTGGTTCTATGACATCTCCTTCTAAATCGAGTAACGTTTCTATGGAAACGACAAGAGTTTCTTTTGGGAGGATAGTATCTCCGTTCCGATTCACTATTCCTTCTTTACTGCATCCCTCGCTCCCTCTTATTCACGAATTAACACTGAAATTGAGTCGCTATGGAATACTATGTGTTCTATATCTTCTATTTTTCTAAATCGAGGAACGTTTCTACGGAAACGACATTATTTTCTTTTGGGAGGCGAGTATCCCGTTTCCGATGCACTATTCCATCTTTACTGCATCCCTCGCCCCTCACACTGACGAATTAACACGGAAGTGGTGTCAATATGAAATACTATTGGTTCTATGACAACTCCTTCTAAATCGAGTAACGTTTCTATGGAAACGACAAGAGTTTCTTTTGGGAGGAGAGTATCTCCGTTCCGATTCACTATTCCTTCATTACTGCATTCCTCGCTCCCTCCCATTGACGAATTAACACTGAAATTGAGTCGCTATGGAATACTATGTGTTCTTTAACTTGTCCTTCTAAATCGAGGAACGTTTCTACGGAAACGACAATATTTTCTTTTGGGAGGCGAGTATCCCCTTTCCGATGCACTATTCCATCTTTACTGCATCCCTCGCCCCTCACACTGATGAATTAACACGGAAGTGGTGTCGCTATGAAATACTATTGGTTCTATGACATCTCCTTCTAAATCGAGTAACGTTTCTATGGAAACGACAAGAGTTTCTTTTGGGAGGAGAGTATTTCCGTTCCGATTCACTATTCCTTCTTTACTGCATCCCTCGCTCCCTCCCATTGACGAATTAACACTGAAATTGAGTCGCTATGGAATACTATGTGTTCTATAACCTCACCTTCTAAATCGAGGAACGTTTCTACGGAAACGACAATATTTTCTTTTGGGAGGAGAGTATCCCCTTTCCGATGCACTATTCCATCTTTACTGCATCCATCGCCCCTCACACTGACGAATTAACACGGAAGTGGTGTCGCTATGAAATACTATTGGTTCTATGACATCTCCCTCTTAATCGAGTGACGTTTCTATGGAAACGACAAGAGTTTCTTTTGGGAGGAGAGTATCTCCGTTCCGATTCACTATTCCTTCTTTACTGCATCCCTCGCTCCCCCCCATTGACGAATTAACACTGAAATTGAGTCGCTATGGAATACTATGTGTTCTATAACTTCTCCTTCTAAATCGAGGAACGTTTCTACGGAAACGGCAATATTTTCTTTTGGGAGCCGAGTATCCCCTTTCCGATGCACTATTCCATCTTTACTGCATCCCTCGCCCCTCACACCGACGAATTAACACGGAAGTGGCGTCGCTATGAAATACTATTGGTTCTATGACATCTCCTTCTAAATCGAGTAACGTTTCTATGGAAACGACAAGAGTTTCTTTTGGGAGGAGAGTATCTCCGTTCCGATTCACTATTCCTTCTTTACTGCATCCCTCGCTCCCTCCCATTGACGAATTAACACTGAAATTGAGTCGCTTTGGAATACTATGTGTTCTATAACTTCTCCTTTTAAATCGAGGAACGTTTCTACGGAAACGACAATATTTTCTTTTGGGAGGCGAGTATCCCCTTTCCGATGCACTATTCCATCTTTACTGCGTCCCTCGCCCCTCACACTGACGAATTAACACGGAAGTGGTGTCGCTATGAAATACTATTGGTTCTATGACATCTCCTTCTAAATAGAGTAACGTTTCTATGGAAACGACAAGAATTTCTTTTTGGAGGAGAGTATCTGCGTTCAGATTCACTATTCCTTCTTTACTGCATCCCTCGCTCCCTCCCATTGACGAATTAACACTGAAATTGAGTCGCTATGGAATACTATGTGTTCTATAACTTCTCCTTCTAAATCGCGGAACGTTTCTACGGAAACGACAATATTTTCTTTTGGGAGGCGAGTATCCCCTTTCCGATGCACTATTCCATCTTTACTGCATCCCTCGCCCCTCACACTGACGAATTAACACAGAAGTGGTGTCGTTATGAAATACTATTGGTTCTATGACATCTCCTTCTAAATCGAGTAACGTTTCTATGGAAACGACAAGAGTTTCTTTTGGGAGGAGAGTATCTCCGTTCCGATTCACTATTCCTTCTTTACTGCATCCCTCGCTCCCTCCCATTGACGAATTAACACTGAAATTGAGTCTCTATGGAATACTATGTGTTCTATAACCTCTCCTTCTAAATCGAGGAACGTTTCTACGGAAACGACATAATTTTCTTTTGGGAGGCGAGTATCCCCTTTCCGATGCACTATTCCATCTTTACAGCATCCCTCGCCCCTCACACTGACGAATTAACACGGAATTGGTGTCAATATGAAATACTATTGGTTCTATGACATCTCCTTCTAAATCGAGTAACGTTTCTATGGAAACGACAAGAGTTTCTTTTGGGAGGAGAGTATCTCCGTTCCGATTCACTATTCCTTCTTTACTGCATCCCTCGCTCCCTCCCATTGACGAATTAACACTGAAATTGAGTCGCTATGGAATACTATGTGTTCTATAACTTCTCCTTCTAAATCGAGGAACGTTTCTACGGAAACGACAATATTTTCTTTTGGGAGGCGAGTATCCCCTTTCCGATGCACTATTCCATTTTTACTGCATCCCTCGCCCCTCACACTGGCGAATTAACACGGAAGTGGTGTCAATATGAAATACTATTGGTTCTATGACAACTCCTTCTAAATGGAGTAACGTTTCTATGGAAATGACAAGAGTTTCTTTTGGGAGGAGAGTATCTCCGTTCCGATTCACTATTCCCTCTTTACTGCATCCCTCGCTCCCTCCCATTGACGAATTAACACTGAAATTGAGTCGCTATGGAAAACTATGTGTTCTATAACTTCTCCTTCTAAATCGAGGAACGTTTCTACGGAAACGACAATATTTTCTTTTGGGAGGCGAGTATCCCCTTTCCGATGCACTATTCCATCTTTACTGCATCCCTCGCCCCTCACACTGACGAATTAACACGGAAGTGGTGTCGCTATGAAACACTATTGGTTCTATGACATCTCCTTCTAAATCGAGTAACGTTTCTATGGATACGACAAGAGTTTCTTTTGGGAGGAGAGTATCTCCGTTCCGATTCACTATTCCTTCTTTACTGCATCCCTCGCTCCCTCCCATTGACGAATTAACACTGAAATTGAGTCGCTATGGAATACTATGTGTTCTATAACTTCTCCTTCTAAATCGAGGAACGTTTCTACGGAAACGACAATATTTTCTTTTGGGAGGCGAGTATCCCTTTCCGATGCACTATTCCATCTTTACTGCATCCCTCGCCCCTCACACTGACGAATTAACACGGAAGTGGTGTCAATATGAAATACTATTGGTTCTATGACATCTCCTTCTAAATCGCGTAACGTTTCTATGGAAACGACAAGAGTTTCTTTTGGGAGGAGAGTATCTCCGTTCCGATTCACTATTCCTTCATTACTGCATCCCTCGCTCCCTCCCATTGACGAATTAACACTGAAATTGAGTCGCTATGGAATACTATGTGTTCCATAACTTCTCCTTCTAAATCGAGGAACGTTTCTACGGAAACGACAATATTTTCTTTTGGGAGGCGAGTATCCCCTTTCCGATGCACTATTCCATCTTTACTGCATCCCTCGCCCCTCACACTGACGAATTAACACGGAAGTGGTGGCGCTATGAAATACTATTGGTTCTATGACATCTCCTTCTAAATCGAGTAACGTTTCTATGGAAACGACAAGAATTTCTTTTGGGAGGAGAGTATCTGCGTTCCGATTCACTATTCCTTCTTTACTGCATCCCTCGCTCCCTCCCATTGACGAATTAACACTGAAATTGAATCGCTATGGATTACTATGTGTTCTATAACTTCTCCTTCTAAATCGAGGAACGTTTCTACGGAAACGACAATATTTTCTTTTGGGAGGCGAGTATCCCCTTTCCGATGCACTATTCCATCTTTACTGCATCCCTCGCCCCTCACACTGACGAATTAACACGGAAGTGGTGTCAATATGAAATACTATTGGTTCTATGACATCTCCTTCTAAATCAAGTAACGTTTCTATGGAAACGACAAGAGTTTCTTTTGGGAGGAGAGTATCTCCGTTCCGATTCACTATTCCTTCTTTACTGCATCCCTCGCTCCCTCCCATTGACGAATTAACACTGAAATTGAGTCGCTATGGAATACTATGTGTTCTATAACTTCTCCTTCTAAATCGAGGAACGTTTCTACGGAAACGACAATATTTTCTTTTGGGAGGCGAGTATCCTCTTTCCGATGCACTATTCCATCTTTACTGCATCCCTCGCCCCTCACACTGGCGAATTAACACGGAATTGGTGTCAATATGAAATACTATTGGTTCTATGACATCTCCTTCTAAATCGAGTAACGTTTCTATGGAAACGACAAGAGTTTCTTTTGGGAGGAGGGTATCTCCGTTCCGATTCACTATTCCTTCTTTACTGCATCACTCGCACCCTCCCATTGACGAAGTAACACTGAAATTGAGTCGCTTTGTAATACTATGTGTTCTATAACTTCTTCTTCTAAATCGAGGAACGTTTCTACGGAAACGACAATATTTTCTTTTGGGAGGCGAGTATCACCTTTCCGATGCACTATTCCATCTTTACTGCATCCCTCGCCCCTCACACTGACGAATTAACACGGAAGTGGTGGCCCTATGAAATACTATTGGTTCTATGACATCTCCTTCTAAATCGAGTAACGTTTCTATGGAAACGACAAGAATTTCTTTTGGGAGGAGAGTATCTGCGTTCCGATTCACTATTCCTTCTTTACTGCATCCCTCGCTCCCTCCCATTGACGAATTAACACTGAAATTGAATCGCTATGGATTACTATGTGTTCTATAACTTCTCCTTCTAAATCGAGGAACGTTTCTACGGAAACGACAATATTTTCTTTTGGGAGGCGAGTATCCCCTTTCCGATGCACTATTCCATCTTTACTGCATCCCTCGCCCCTCACACTGACGAATTAACACGGAAGTGGTGTCAATATGAAATACTATTGGTTCTATGACATCTCCTTCTAAATCAAGTAACGTTTCTATGGAAACGACAAGAGATTCTTTTGGGAGGAGAGTATCTCCGTTCCGATTCACTATTCCTTCTTTACTGCATCCCTCGCTCCCTCCCATTGACGAATTAACACTGAAATTGAGTCGCTATGGAATACTATGTGTTCTATAACTTCTCCTTCTAAATCGAGGAACGTTTCTACGGAAACGACAATATTTTCTTTTGGGAGGCGAGTATCCTCTTTCCGATGCACTATTCCATCTTTACTGCATCCCTCGCCCCTCACACTGACGAATTAACACGGAATTGGTGTCAATATGAAATACTATTGGTTCTATGACATCTCCTTCTAAATCGAGTAACGTTTCTATGGAAACGACAAGAGTTTCTTTTGGGAGGAGGGTATCTGCGTTCCGATTCACTATTCCTTCTTTACTGCATCACTCGCACCCTCCCATTGACGAAGTAACACTGAAATTGAGTCGCTTTGTAATACTATGTGTTCTATAACTTCTTCTTCTAAATCGAGGAACGTTTCTACGGAAACGACAATATTTTCTTTTGGGAGGCGAGTATCACCTTTCCGATGCACTATTCCATCATTACTGCATCCCTCGCCCATCACACTGACGTACTAACACGGAAGTGGTGTCAATATGAAATACTATTGGTTCCATGACATCTCCTTCTAAATCGAGTAACGTTTCTATGGAAACGACAAGAGTTTCTTTTGGGAGGAGAGTATCCCCGTTCCGATTCACTATTCCTTCTTTACTGCATCCCTCGCTCCCTCCCATTGACGAATTAACACTGAAATTGAGTCGCTATGGAATACTATGTGTTCTATAACTTCTCCGTCTAAATCGAGGAACGTTTCTACGGAAACGACAAGAGTTTCTTTTGGGAGGAGAGTATCTCCGTTCCGATTCACTATTCCTTCTTTACTGCATCCCTCGCTCCCTCCCATTGACGAATTAGCACCGAAATTGAGTCGCTATGGAATACTATGTGTTCTATAACTTCTCCTTCTAAATCGAGGAACGTTTCTACGGAAACGACAATATTTTCTTTTGGGAGGCGAGTATCCCCTTTCCGATGCACTATTCCATCTTTACTGCATCCCTCGCCCCTCACACTGACGAATTAACACGGAAGTGGTGTCGCTATGAAATACTATTGGTTCTATGACATCTCCTTCTAAATCGAGTAACGTTTCTATGGAAACGACAAGAGTTTCTTTTGGGAGGAGAGTATCTCCGTTCCGATTCACTATTCCTTCTTTACTGCATCCCGCGCTCCCTCCCATTGACGAATTAACACTGAAATTGAGTCGCTTTGGAATACTATGTGTTCTATAACTTCTCCTTTTAAATCGAGGAACGTTTCTACGGAAACGAATATATTTTCTTTTGGGAGGCGAGTATCCCCTTTCCGATGCACTATTCCATCTTTACTGCATCCCTCGCCCCTCACACTGACGAATTAACACGGAAGTGGTGTCGCTATGAAATACTATTGGTTCTATGACATCTCCCTCTTAATCGAGTGACGTTTCTATGGAAACGACAAGAGTTTCTTTTGGGAGGAGAGTATCTCCGTTCCGATTCACTATTCCTTCTTTACTGCATCCCTCGCTCCCCCCCATTGACGAATTAACACTGAAATTGAGTCGCTATGGAATACTATGTGTTCTATAACTTCTCCTTCTAAATCGAGGAACGTTTCTACGGAAACGACAATATTTTCTTTTGGGAGGCGAGTATCCCCTTTCCGATGCACTATTCCATCTTTACTGCATCCCTCGCCCCTCACACTGACGAATTAACACGGAAGTGGTGTCGCTATGAAATACTATTGGTTCTATGACATCTCCTTCTAAATCGAGTAACGTTTCTATGGAAACGACAAGAGTTTCTTTTGGGAGGAGAGTATCTCCGTTCCGATTCACCATTCCTTCTTTACTGCATCCCTCGCTCCCTCCCATTGACGAATTAACACTGAAATTGAGTCGCTTTGGAATACTATGTGTTCTATAACTTCTCCTTTTAAATCGAGGAACGTTTCTACGGAAACGACAATATTTTCTTTTGGGAGGCGAGTAACCCCTTTCCGATGCACTATTCCATCTTTACTGCATCCCTCACCCCTCACACTGACGAATTAACACGGAAGTGGTGTCGCTATGAAATACTATTGGTTCTATGACATCTCCTTCTAAATCGAGTAACGTTTCTATGGAAACGACAAGAGTTTCTTTTTGGAGGAGAGTATCTCCGTTCCGATTCACTATTCCTTCTTTACTGCATCCCTCGCTCCCTCCCATGGACGAATTAACACTGAAATTGAGTCGCTATGGAATACTATGTGTTCTATAACTTCTCCTTCTAAATCGCGGAACGTTTCTACGGAAACGACAATATTTTCTTTTGGGAGGCGAGTATCCCCTTTCCGATGCACTATTCCATCTTTACTGGATCCCTCGCCCCTCACACTGACGAATTAACACGGAAGTGGTGTCAATATGAAATACTATTGGTTCTATGACATCTCCTTCTAAATCGCGTAACGTTTCTATGGAAACGACAAGAGTTTCTTTTGGGAGGAGAGTATCTCCGTTCCGATTCACTATTCCTTCATTACTGCATCCCTCGCTCCCTCCCATTGACGAATTAACACTGAAATTGAGTCGCTATGGAATACTATGTGTTCTATAACTTCTCCTTCTAAATCGAGGAACGTTTCTACGGAAACGACAATATTTTCTTTTGGGAGGCGAGTATCCCGTTTCCGATGCACTATTCCATCTTTACTGCATCCCTCGCCCCTCACACTGACGAATTAACACGGAAGTGGTGGCGCTATGAAATACTATTGGTTCTATGACATCTCCTTCTAAATCGAGTAACGTTTCTATGGAAACGACAAGAATTTCTTTTGGGAGGAGAGTATCTGCGTTCCGATTCACTATTCCTTCTTTACTGCATCCCTCGCTCCCTCCCATTGACGAATTAACACTGAAATTGAGTCGCTATGGATTACTATGTGTTCTATAACTTCTCCTTCTAAATCGAGGAACGTTTCTACGGAAACGACAATATTTTCTTTTGGGAGGCGAGTATCCCCTTTCCGATGCACTATTCCATCTTTACTGCATCCCTCGCCCCACACACTGACGAATTAACACGGAAGTGGTGTCAATATGAAATACTATTGGTTCTATGACATCTCCTTCTAAATCAAGTAACGTTTCTATGGAAACGACAAGAGTTTCTTTTGGGAGGAGAGTATCTCCGTTCCGATTCACTATTCCTTCTTTACTGCATCCCTCGCTCCCTCCCATTGACGAATTAACACTGAAATTGAGTCGCTATGGAATACTATGTGTTCTATAACTTCTTCTTCTAAATCGAGGAACGTTTCTACGGAAACGACAATATTTTCTTTTGGGAGGCGAGTATCCTCTTTCCGATGCACTATTCCATCTTTACTGCATCCCTCGCCCCTCACACTGACCAATTAACACGGAATTGGTGTCAATGTGAAATACTATTGATTCTATGACATCTCCTTCTAAATCGAGTAACGTTTCTATGGAAACGACAAGAGTTTCTTTTGGGAGGAGGGTATCTCCGTTCCGATTCACTATTCCTTCTTTACTGCATCACTCGCACCCTCCCATTGACGAAGTAACACTGAAATTGAGTCGCTTTGTAATACAATGTGTTCTATAACTTCTTCTTCTAAATCGAGGAACGTTTCTACGGAAACGACAATATTTTCTTTTGGGAGGCGAGTATCACCTTTCCGATGCACTATTCCATCTTTACTGCATCCCTCGCCCATCACACTGACGTACTAACACGGAAGTGGTGTCAATATGAAATACTATTGGTTCTATGACATCTCCTTCTAAATCGAGTAACGTTTCTATGGAAACGACAAGAGTTTCTTTTGGGAGGAGAGTATCCCCGTTCCGATTCACTATTCCTTCTTTACTGCATCCCTCGCTCCCTCCCATTGACGAATTAACACTGAAATTGAGTCGCTAGGGAATACTATGTGTTCTATAACTTCTCCGTCTAAATCGAGGAACGTTTCTACGGAAACGACAAGAGTTTCTTTTGGGAGGAGAGTATCTCCGTTCCGATTCACTATTCCTTCTTTACTGCATCCCTCGCTCCCTCCCATTGACGAATTAGCACTGAAATTGAGTCGCTATGGAATACTATGTGTTCTATAACTTCTCCTTCTAAATCGAGGAACGTTTCTACGGAAACGACAATATTTTCTTTTGGGAGGCGAGTATCCCCTTTCCGATGCACTATGCCATCTTTACTGCATCCCTCGCCCCTCACACTGACGAATTAACACGGAAGTGGTGTCGCTATGAAATACTATTGGTTCTATGACATCTCCTTCTAAATCGAGTAACGTTTCTATGGAAACGACAAGAGTTTCTTTTGGGAGGAGAGTATCTCCGTTCCGATTCACTATTCCTTCTTTACTGCATCCCGCGCTCCCTCCCATTGACGAATTAACACTGAAATTGAGTCGCTTTGGAATACTATGTGTTCTATAACTTCTCCTTTTAAATCGAGGAACGTTTCTACGGAAACGAATATATTTTCTTTTGGGAGGCGAGTATCCCCTTTCCGATGCACTATTCCATCTTTACTGCATCCCTCGCCCCTCACACTGACGAATTAACACGGAAGTGGTGTCGCTATGAAATACTATTGGTTCTATGACATCTCCCTCTTAATCGAGTGACGTTTCTATGGAAACGACAAGAGTTTCTTTTGGGAGGAGAGTATCTCCGTTCCGATTCACTATTCCCTCTTTACTGCATCCCTCGCTCCCTCCCATGGACGAATTAACACTGAAATTGAGTCGCTATGGAATACTATGTGTTCTATAACTTCTCCTTCTAAATCGCGGAACGTTTCTACGGAAACGACAATATTTTCTTTTGGGAGGCGAGTATCCCCTTTCCGATGCACTATTCCATCTTTACTGGATCCCTCGCCCCTCACACTGACGAATTAACACGGAAGTGGTGTCGCTATGAAATACTATTGGTTCTATGACATCTCCTTCTAAATCGAGTAACGTTTCTATGGAAACGACAAGAGTTTCTTTTGGGAGGAGAGTATCTCCGTTCCGATTCACTATTGCTTCTTTACTGCATCCCTCGCTCCCTCCCATTGACGAATTAACACTGAAATTGAGTCGCTATGGAAAACTATGTGTTCTATAACTTCGCCTTCTAAATCGAGGAACGTTTCTACGGAAACGACAAAATTTTCTTTTGGGAGGCGAGTATCCCCTTTCCGATGCACTATTCCATCTTTACTGCATGCCTCGCCCCTCACACAGACGAATTAACACGGAAGTGGTGTCGCTATGAAACACTATTGGTTCTATGACATCTTCTTCTAAATCGAGTAACGTTTCTATGGATACGACAAGAGTTTCTTTTGGGAGGAGAGTATCTCCGTTCCGATTCACTATTCCTTCATTACTGCATCCCTCGCTCCCTCCCATTGACGAATTAACACTGAAATTGAGTCGCTATGGAATACTATGTGTTCTATAACTTCTCCTTCTAAATCGAGGAACGTTTCTACGGAAACGATTATATTTTCTTTTGGGAGGCGAGTATCCCCTTTCCGATGCACTATTCCATCTTTACTGCATCCCTCGCCCCTCACACTGACGAATTAACACGGAAGTGGTGTCAATATGAAATACTATTGGTTCTATGACATCTCCTTCTAAATCGAGTAACGTTTCTATGGAAACGACAAGAGTTTCTTTTGGGAGGAGAGTATCTCCGTTCCGATTCACTATTCCTTCATTACTGCATCCCTCGCTCCCTCCCTTTGACGAATTAACACTGAAATTGAGTCGCTATGGAATACTATGTGTTCTATAACTTCTCCTTCTAAATCGAGGAACGTTTCTACGGAAACGACAATATTTTCTTTTGGGAGGCGAGTATCCCCTTTCCGATGCACTATTCCATCTTTACTGCATTCCTCGCCCCTCACACTGACGAATTAACACGGAAGTGGTGGCGCTATGAAATACTATTGGCTCTATGACATCTCCTTCTAAATCGAGTAACGCTTCTATGGAAACGACAAGAATTTCTTTTGGGAGGAGAGTATCTGCGTTCCGATCCACTATTCCTTCTTTACTGCATCCCTCGCTCCCTCCCATTGACGAATTAACACTGAAATTGAATCGCTATGGATTACTATGTGTTCTATAACTTCTCCTTCTAAATCGAGGAACGTTTCTACGGAAACGACAATATTTTCTTTTGGGAGGCGAGTATCCCCTTTCCGATGCACTATTCCATCTTTACTGCATCCCTCGCCCCTCACACTGTCGAATTAACACGGAAGTGGTGTCAATATGAAATACTATTGGTTCTATGACATCTCCTTCTAAATCGAGTAACGTTTCTATGGAAACGACAAGAGTTTCTTTTGGGAGGAGAGTATCTCCGTTCCGATTCACTATTCCTTCTTTACTGCATCCCTCGCTCCCTCCCATTGACGAATTAACACTGAAATTGAGTCGCTATGGAATACTATGTGTTCTATAACTTCTCCTTCTAAATCGAGGAACGTTTCTACGGAAACGACAATATTTTCTTTTGGGAGGCGAGTATCCCCTTTCCGATGCACTATTCCATCTTTACTGCATCCCTCGCCCCTCACACTGACGAATTAACACGGAATTGGTGTCAATATGAAATACTATTGGTTCTATGACATCTCCTACTAAATCGAGTAACGTTTCTATGGAAACGACAAGAGTTTCTTTTGGGAGGAGGGTATCTCCGTTCCGATTCACTATTCCTTCTTTACTGCATCACTCGCACCCTCCCATTGACGAATTAACACTGAAATTGAGTCGCTTTGTAATACTATGTGTTCTATAACTTCTTCTTCTAAATCGAGGAACGTTTCTACGGAAACGACAATATTTTCTTTTGGGAGGCGAGTATCACCTTTCCGATGCACTATTCCATCTTTACTGCATCCCTCGCCCATCACACTGACGAATTAACACGGAAGTGGTGTCAATATGAAATACTATTGGTTCTATGACATCTCCTTCTAAATCGAGTAACGTTTCTATGGAAACGACAAGAGTTTCTTTTGGGAGGAGAGTATCTCCGTTCCGATTCACTATTCCTTCTTTACTGCATCCCTCGCTCCCTCCCATTGACGAATTAACACTGAAATTGAGTCGCTATGGAATACTATGTGTTCTATAACTTCTCCTTCTAAATCGAGGAACGTTTCTACGGAAACGACAAGAGTTTCTTTTGGGAGGAGAGTATCTCCGTTCCGATTCACTATTCCTTCTTTACTGCATCCCTCGCTCCCTCCCATTGACGAATTAGCACTGAAATTGAGTCGCTATGGAATACTATGTGTTCTATAACTTCTCCTTCTAAATCGAGGAACGTTTCTACGGAAACGACAATATTTTCTTTTGGGAGGCGAGTATCCCCTTTCCGATGCACTATTCCATCTTTACTGCATCCCTCGCCCCTCACACTGACGAATTAACACGGAAGTGGTGTCGCTTTGAAATACTATTGGTTCTATGACATCTCCCTCTAAATCGAGTAACGTTTCTATGGAAACGACAAGAGTTTCTTTTGGGAGGAGAGTATCTCCGTTCCGATTCACTATTCCTTCTTTACTGCATCCCTCGCTCCCTCCCATTGACGAATTAACACTGAAATTGAGTCGCTATGGAATACTATGTGTTCTATAACTTCTCCTTCTAAATCGAGGAACGTTTCTACGGAAACGACAATATTTTCTTTTGGGAGGCGAGTATCCCCTTTCCGATGCACTATTCCATCTTTACTGCATCCCTCGTCCCTCACACTGACGAATTAACACGGAAGTGGTGTCGCTATGATATACTATTGGTTCTATGACATCTCCTTCTAAATCGAGTAACGTTTCTATGGAAACGACAAGAGTTTCTTTTGGGAGGAGAGTATCTCCGTTCCGATTAACTATTCCTTCTTTACTGCATCCCTCGCTCCCTCCCATTGACGAATTAACACTGAAATTGAGTCGCTATGGAATACTATGTGTTCTATAACTTCTCCTTCTAAATCGAGGAACGTTTCTACGGAAACGACAATATTTTCTTTTGGGAGGCGAGTATCCCCTTTCCGATGCACTATTCCATCTTTACTGCATCCCTCGCCCCTCACACTGACGAATTAACACGGAAGTGGTGTCGCTATGAAATACTATTGGTTCTATGACATCTCCTTCTAAATCGAGTAACGTTTCTATAGAAACGACAAGAGTTTCTTTTGGGAGGAGAGTATCTCCGTTCCGATTCACTATTCCTTCTTTACTGCATCCCTCGCTCCCTCCCATTGACGAATTAACACTGAAATTGAGTCGCTATGGAATACTATGTGTTCTATAACTTCTCCTTCTAAATCGAGGAACGTTTCTACGGAAACGACAATATTTTCTTTTGGGAGGCGAGTATCCCCTTTCCGATGCACTATTCCATCTTTACTGCATCCCTCGCCCCTCACACTGACGAATTAACACGGAATTGGTGTCAATATGAAATACTATTGGTTCTATGACATCTCCTACTAAATCGAGTAACGTTTCTATGGAAACGACAAGAGTTTCTTTTGGGAGGAGGGTATCTCCGTTCCGATTCACTATTCCTTCTTTACTGCATCACTCGCACCCTCCCATTGACGAATTAACACTGATATTGAGTCGCTTTGTAATACTATGTGTTCTATAACTTCTTCTTCTAAATCGAGGAACGTTTCTACGGAAACGACAATATTTTCTTTTGGGAGGCGAGTATCACCTTTCCGATGCACTATTCCATCTTTACTGCATCCCTCGCCCATCACACTGACGAATTAACACGGAAGTGGTGTCAATATGAAATACTATTGGTTCTATGACATCTCCTTCTAAATCGAGTAACGTTTCTATGGAAACGACAAGAGTTTCTTTTGGGAGGAGAGTATCTCCGTTCCGATTCACTATTCCTTCTTTACTGCATCCCTCGCTCCCTCCCATTGACGAATTAACACTGAAATTGAGTCGCTATGGAATACTATGTGTTCTATAACTTCTCCTTCTAAATCGAGGAACGTTTCTACGGAAACGACAAGAGTTTCTTTTGGGAGGAGAGTATCTCCGTTCCGATTCACTATTCCTTCTTTACTGCATCCCTCGCTCCCTCCCATTGACGAATTAGCACTGAAATTGAGTCGCTATGGAATACTATGTGTTCTATAACTTCTCCTTCTAAATCGAGGAACGTTTCTACGGAAACGACAATATTTTCTTTTGGGAGGCGAGTATCCCCTTTCCGATGCACTATTCCATCTTTACTGCATCCCTCGCCCCTCACACTGACGAATTAACACGGAAGTGGTGTCGCTTTGAAATACTATTGGTTCTATGACATCTCCCTCTAAATCGAGTAACGTTTCTATGGAAACGACAAGAGTTTCTTTTGGGAGGAGAGTATCTCCGTTCCGATTCACTATTCCTTCTTTACTGCATCCCTCGCTCCCTCCCATTGACGAATTAACACTGAAATTGAGTCGCTATGGAATACTATGTGTTCTATAACTTCTCCTTCTAAATCGAGGAACGTTTCTACGGAAACGACAATATTTTCTTTTGGGAGGCGAGTATCCCCTTTCCGATGCACTATTCCATCTTTACTGCATCCCTCGTCCCTCACACTGACGAATTAACACGGAAGTGGTGTCGCTATGATATACTATTGGTTCTATGACATCTCCTTCTAAATCGAGTAACGTTTCTATGGAAACGACAAGAGTTTCTTTTGGGAGGAGAGTATCTCCGTTCCGATTAACTATTCCTTCTTTACTGCATCCCTCGCTCCCTCCCATTGACGAATTAACACTGAAATTGAGTCGCTATGGAATACTATGTGTTCTATAACTTCTCCTTCTAAATCGAGGAACGCTTCTACGGAAACGACAATATTTTCTTTTGGGAGGCGAGTATCCCCTTTCCGATGCACTATTCCATCTTTACTGCATCCCTCGCCCCTCACACTGACGAATTAACACGGAAGTGGTGTCGCTATGAAATACTATTGGTTCTATGACATCTCCTTCTAAATCGAGTAACGTTTCTATAGAAACGACAAGAGTTTCTTTTGGGAGGAGAGTATCTCCGTTCCGATTCACTATTCCTTCTTTACTGCATCCCTCGCTCCCTCCCATTGACGAATTAACACTGAAATTGAGTCGCTATGGAATACTATGTGTTCTATAACTTCTCCTTCTAAATCGAGGAACGTTTCTACGGAAACGACAATATTTTCTTTTGGGAGGCGAGTATCCCCTTTCCGATGCACTATTCCATCTTTACTGCATCCCTCGCCCCTCACACTGACGAATTAACACGGAAGTGGTGTCGCTATGAAATACTATTGGTTCTATGACATCTCCTTCCAAATCGAGTAACGTTTCTATGGAAACGACAAGAGTTTCTTTTGGGAGGAGAGTATCTCCGTTCCGATTCACTATTCCTTCTTTACTGCTTCCCTCGCTCCCTCCGATTGACGAATTAACACTGAAATTGAGTCGCTATGGAATACTATGTGTTCTATATCTTCTCCTTCTAAATCGAGGAACGTTTCTACGGAAACGACAATATTTTCTTTTGGGAGGCGAGTATCCCCTTTCCGATGCACTATTCCATCTTTACTGCATCCCTCGCCCCTCACACTGACGAATTAACACGGAAGTGGTGTCGCTATGAAATACTATTGGTTCTATGACATCTCCTTCTAAATCGAGTAACGTTTCTATGGAAACGACAAGAGTTTCTTTTGGGAGGAGAGTATCTCCGTTCCGATTCACTATTCCTTCTTTACTGCATCCCTCGCTCCCTCCCATTGACGAATTAACACTGAAATTGAGTCGCTTTGGAATACTATGTGTTCTATAACTTCTCCTTTTAAATCGAGGAACGTTTCTACGGAAACGACAATATTTTCTTTTGGGAGTCGAGTATCCCCTTTCCGACGCACTATTCCATCTTTACTGAATCCCTCGCCCCTCACACTGACGAATTAACACGGAAGTGGTGTCGCTATGAAATTCTATTGGTTCTATGACATCTCCTTCTAAATCGAGTAACGTTTCTATGGAAACGACAAGAGTTTCTTTTTGGAGGAGAGTATCTCCGTTCCGATTCACTATTCCTTCTTTACTGCATCCCTCGCTCCCTCCCATTGACGAATGAACACTGAAATTGAGTCGCTATGGAATACTATGTGTTCTATAACTTCTCCTTCTAAATCGCGGAACGTTTCTACGGAAACGACAATATTTTCTTTTGGGAGGCGAGTATCCCCTTTCCGATGCACTATTCCATCTTTACTGCATCCCTCGCCCCTCACACTGACGAATTAACACGGAAGTGGTGTCGCTATGAAATACTATTGGTTCTATAACATCTCCTTCTAAATCGAGTAACGTTTCTATGGAAACGACAAGAGTTTCTTTTGGGAGGAGAGTATCTCCGTTCCGATTCACTATTCCTTCTTTAATGCATCCCTCGCTCCCTCCCATTGACGAATTAACACTGAAATTGAGTCTCTATGGAATGCCATGTGTTCTATAGCTTCTCCTTCTAAATCGAGGAACGTTTCTACGGAAACGACAATATTTTCTTTTGGGAGGCGAGTATCCCCTTTCCGATGCACTATTCCATCTTTACTGCATCCCTCGCCCCTCACACTGACGAATTAACACGGAAGTGGTGTCAATATGAAATACTATTGGTTCTATGACAACTCCTTCTAAATGAAGTAACGTTTCTATGGTAACGACAAGAGTTTCTTTTCGGAGGAGAGTATCTCCGTTCCGATTCACTATTCCTTCTTTACTGCATCCCTCGCTCCCTCCCATTGACGAATTAACACTGAAATTGAGTCGCTGTGGAATACTATGTGTTCTATAACTTCTCCTTCTAAATCGAGGAACGTTTCTACGGAAACGACAATATTTTCTTTTGGGAGGCGAGTATCCCCTTTCCGATGCACTATTCCATCTTTACTGCATCCCTCGCCCCTTATACTGACGAATTAACACGGAAGTGGTGTCGCTATGAAATACTATTGGTTCTATGACATCTCCTTCTAAATCGAGTAACGTTTCTATGGATACGACAAGAGTTTCTTTTGGGAGGAGAGTATCTCCGTTCCGATTCACTATTCCTTCTTTACTGCATCACTCGCTCCCTCCCATTGACGAATTAACACTGAAATTGAGTCGCTATGGAATACTATGTGTTCTATAACTTCTCCTTCTAAATCGAGGAACGTTTCTACGGAAACGACAATATTTTCTTTTGGGAGGCGAGTATCCCCTTTCCGATGCACTATTCCATCTTTACTGCATCCCTCGCCCCTCACACTGACGAATTAACACGGAAGTGGTGTCAATATGAAATATTATTGGTTCTATGACATCTCCTTCTAAATCGAGTAACGTTTCTATGGAAACGACAAGAGTTTCTTTTGGGAGGAGAGTATCTCCGTTCCGATTCACTATTCCTTCTTTACTGCATCCCTCGCTCCCTCCCATTGACGAATTAACACTGAAATTGAGTCGCTATGGAATACTATGTGTTCTATAACTTCTCGTTCTAAATCGAGGAACGTTTCTACGGAAACGACAATATTTTCTTTTGGGAGGCGAGTATCCCCTTTCCGATGCACTATTCCATCTTTACTGCATCCCTCGCCCCTCACACTGACGAATTAACACGGAAGTGGTGTCGCTATGAAATACTATTGGTTCTATGACATCTCCTTCTAGATCGAGTAACGTTTCTATGGAAACGACAAGAGTTTCTTTTGGGAGGAGGGTATCTGCGTTCCGATTCACTATTCCTTCTTTACAGCATCACTCGCACCCTCCCATTGACGAATTAACACTGAAATTGAGTCGCTATGTAATACTATGTGTTCTATAACTTCTTCTTCTAAATCGAGGAACGTTTCTACGGAAACGACAATATTTTCTTTTGGGAGGCGAGTATCACCTTTCCGATGCACTATTCCATCTTTACTGCATCCCTCGCCCCTCACACTGACGAATTAACACGTAAGTGGTGTCAATATGAAATACTATTGGTTCTATGACATCTCCTTCTAAATCGAGTAACGTTTCTATGGAAACGACAAGAGTTTCTTTTGGGAGGAGAGTATCTCCGTTCCGATTCACTATTCCTTCTTTACTGCATCCCTCGCTCCCTCCCATTGACGAATTAACACTGAAATTGAGTCGCTATGGAATACTATGTGTTCTATAACTTCTCCTTCTAATTCGAGGAACGTTTCTACGGAAACGACAAGAGTTTCTTTTGGGAGGAGAGTATCTCCGTTCCGATTCACTATTCCTTCTTTACTGCATCCCTCGCTCCCTCCCATTGACGAATTAGCACTGAAATTGAGTCGCTATGGAATACTATGTGTTCTATAACTTCTCCTTCTAAATCGAGGAACGTTTCTACGGAAAAGACCATATTTTCTTTTGGGAGGCGAGTATCCCCTTTCCGATGCACTATTCCATCTTTACTGCATCCCTCGCCCCTCACACTGACGAATTAACACGGAAGTGGTGTCGCTTTGAAATACTATTGGTTCTATGACATCTCCCTCTAAATCGAGTAACGTTTCTATGGAAGCGACAAGAGTTTCTTTTGGGAGGAGAGTATCTCCGTTCCTATTCACTATTCCTTCTTTACTGCATCCCTCGCTCCCTCCCATTGACGAATTAACACTGAAATTGAGTCGCTATGGAATACTATGTGTTCTATAACTTCTCCTTCTAAATCGAGGAACGTTTCTACGGAAACGACAATATTTTCTTTTGGGAGGCGAGTATCCCCTTTCCGATGCACTATTCCATCTTTACTGCATCCCTCGCCCCTCACACTGATGAATTAACACGGACGTGGTGTCAATATGAAATACTACTGGTTCTATGACATCTCCTTCTAAATCGAGTAACGTTTCTATGGGAACGACAAGAGTTTCTTTTGGGAGGAGAGTATCTCCGTTCCGATTCACTATTCCTTCTTTAATGCATCCCTCGCTCCCTCCCATTGACGAATTAACACTGAAATTGAGTCGCTATGGAATACTATGTGTTCTATAACTTCTCCTTCTAAATCGAGGAACGTTTCTACGGAAACGACAATATTTTCTTTTGGGAGGCGAGTATCCCCTTTCCGATGCACTATTCCATCTTTACTGCATCCCTCGCCCCTCACACTGACCAATTAACACGGAAGTGGTGTCGCTATGAAATACTATTGGTTCTATGGCATCTCCTTCTAAATCGAGTAACGTTTCTATGGAAACGACAAGAGTTTCTTTTGGGAGGAGAATATCTCCGTTCCGATTCACTATTCCTTCTTTACTGCTTCCCTCGCTCCCTCCGATTGACGAATTAACACTGAAATTGAGTCGCTTTGGAATACTATGTGTTCTATAACTTCTTCTTCTAAATCGAGGAACGTTTCTACGGAAACGACAATATTTTCTTTTGGGAGGCGAGTATCACCTTTCCGATGCACTATTCCATCTTTACTGCATCCCTCGCCCATCACACTGACGAATTAACACGGAAGTGGTGTCAATATGAAATACTATTGGTTCTATGACATCTCCTTCTAAATCGAGTAACGTTTCTATGGAAACGACAAGAGTTTCTTTTGGGAGGAGAGTATCTCCGTTCCGATTCACTATTCCTTCTTTACTGCATCCCTCGCTCCCTCCCATTGACGAATTAACACTGAAATTGAGTCGCTATGGAATACTATGTGTTCTATAACTTCTCCTTCTAAATCGAGGAACGTTTCTACGGAGACCACAAGAGTTTCTTTTGGGAGGAGAGTATCTCCGTTCCGATTCACTATTCCTTCTTTACTGCATCCCTCGCTCCCTCCCATTGACGAATTAGCACTGAAATTGAGTCGCTATGGAATACTATGTGTTCTATAACTTCTCCTTCTAAATCGAGGAACGTTTCTACGGAAACGACAATATTTTCTTTTGGGAGGCGAGTATCCTCTCTCCGATGCACTATTCCATCTTTACTGCATCCCTCGCCCCTCACACTGACGAATTAACACGGAAGTGGTGTCGCTTTGAAATACTATTGGTTCTATGACATGTCCCTCTAAATCGAGTAACGTTTCTATGTAAACGACAAGAGTTTCTTTTGGGAGGAGAGTATCTCCGTTCCGATTCACTATTCCTTCTTTACTGCATCCCTCGCTCCCTCCCATTGACGAATTAACACTGAAATTGAGTCGCTATGGAATACTATGTGTTCTATAACTTCTCCTTCTAAATCGAGGAACGTTTCTACGGAAACGACAATATTTTCTTTTGGGAGGCGAGTATCCCCTTTCCGATGCACTATTCCATCTTTACTGCATCCCTCGCCCCTCACACTGACGAATTAACACGGAAGTGGTGTCGCTATGATATACTATTGGTTCTATGACATCTCCTTCTAAATCGAGTAACGTTTCTATGGAAACGACAAGAGTTTCTTTTGGGAGGAGAGTATCTCCGTTCCGATTCACTATTCCCTCTTTACTGCATCCCTCGCTCCCTCCCATCGACGAATTAACACTGAAATTGAGTCGCTATGGAATACTATGTGTTCTATAACTTCTCCTTCTAAATCGAGGAACGTTTCTACGGAAACGACAATATTTTCTTTTGGGAGGCGAGTATCCCCTTTCCGATGCACTATTCCATCTTTACTGCATCCCTCGCCCCTCACACTGAGGAATTAACACGGAAGTGGTGTCAATATGAAATACAATTGGTTCTATGACATCTCCTTCTAAATCGAGTAACTTTTCTATAGAAACGACAAGAGTTTCTTTTGGGAGGAGAGTATCTCCGTTCCGATTCACTATTCCTTCTTTACTGCATCCCTCGCTCCCTCCCATTGACGAATTAACACTGAAATTGAGTCGCTATGGAATACTATGTGTTCTATAACTTCTCCTTCTAAATCGAGGAACGTTTCTACGGAAACGACAATATTTTCTTTTGGGAGGCGAGTATCGCCTTTCCGATGCACTATTCCATCTTTACTGCATCCCTCGCCCCTCACACTGACGAATTAACACGGAAGTGGTGTCGCTATGAAATACTATTTGTTCTATGACATCTCCTTCTAAATCGAGTAACGTTTCTATGGAAACGACAAGAGTTTCTTTTGGGAGGAGAGTATCTCCGTTCCGATTCACTATTCCTTCTTTACTGCTTCCCTCGCTCCCTCCGATTGACGAATTAACACTGAAATTGAGTCGCTATGGAATACTATGTGTTCTATAACTTCTCCTTCTAAATCGAGGAACGTTGCTACGGAGACGACAATATTTTCTTTTGGGAGGCGAGTATCCCCTTTCCGATGCACTATTCCTTCTTTACTGCATCCCTCGCCCCTCACACTGACGAATTAACACGGAAGTGGTGTCGCTATGAAATACTATTGGTTCTATGACATCTCCTTCTAAATCGAGTAACGTTTCTATGGAAACGACAAGAGTTTCTTTTGGGAGGAGATTATCTCCGTTCCGATTCACTATTCCTTCTTTACTGCATCCCTCGCTCCCTCCCATTGACGAATTAACACTGAAATTGAGTCGCTTTGGAATACTATGTGTTCTATAACTTCTGATTTTAAATCGAGGAACGTTTCTACGGAAACGACAATATTTTCTTTTGGGAGGCGAGTATCCCCTTTCCGATGCACTATTCCATCTTTACTGCATCCCTCGCCCCTCACACTGACGAATTAACACGGAAGTGGTGTCGCTATGAAATACTATTGGTTCTATGACATCTCCTTCTAAATCGAGTAACGTTTCTATGGAAACGACAAGAGTTTCTTTTGGGAGGAGAGTATCTCCGTTCCGATTCACTATTCCTTCTTTACTGCATCCCTCGCTCCCTCCCATTGACGAATTAACACTGAAATTGAGTCGCTATGGAATACTATGTGTTCTATAACTTCTCCTTCTTAATCGAGGAACGTTTCTACGGAAACGACAATATTTTCTTTTGGGAGGCGAGTATCGCCTTTCCGATGCACTATTCCATCTTTACTGCATCCCTCGCCCCTCACACTGACGAATTAACACGGAAGTGGTGTCGCTATGAAATCCTATTTGTTCTATGACATCTCCTTCTAAATCGAGTAACGTTTCTATGGAAACGACAAGAGTTTCTTTTGGGAGGAGAGTATCTCCGTTCCGATTCACTATTCCTTCTTTACTGCTTCCCTCGCTCCCTCCGATTGACGAATTAACACTGAAATTGAGTCGCTATGGAATACTATGTGTTCTATAACTTCTCCTTCTAAATCGAGGAACGTTGCTACGGAAACGACAATATTTTCTTTTGGGAGGCGAGTATCCCCTTTCCGATGCACTATTCCATCTTTACTGCATCCCTCGCCCCTCACACTGACGAATTAACACGGAAGTGGTGTCGCTATGAAATACTATTGGTTCTATGACATCTCCTTCTAAATCGAGTAACGTTTCTATGGAAACGACAAGAGTTTCTTTTGGGAGGAGAGTATCTCCGTTCCGATTCACTATTCCTTCTTTACTGCATCCCTCGCTCCCTCCCATTGACGAATTAACACTGAAATTGAGTCGCTTTGGAATACTATGTGTTCTATAACTTCTGATTTTAAATCGAGGAACGTTTCTACGGAAACGACAATATTTTCTTTTGGGAGGCGAGTATCCCCTTTCCGATGCACTATTCCATCTTTACTGCATCCCTCGCCCCTCACACTGACGATTTAACACGGAAGTGGTGTCAATATGAAATACTATTGGTTCTATGACAACTCCTTCTAAATGGAGTAACGTTTCTATGGAAACGACAAGAGTTTCTTTTCGGAGGAGAGTATCTCCGTTCCGATTCACTATTCCTTCTTTACTGCATCCCTCGCTCCCTCCCATTGACGAATTAACACTGAAATTGAGTCGCTATGGAATACTATGTGTTCTATAACTTCTCCTTCTAAATCGAGGAACGTTTCTACGGAAACGACAATATTTTCTTTTGGGAGGCGAGTATCCCCTTTCCGATGCACTATTCCATTTTTACTGCATCCCTCGCCCCTCACACTGACGAATTAACACGTAAGTGGTGTCGCTATGAAATACTATTGGTTCTATGACATCTCCTTCTAAATCGAGTAACGTTTCTATGGATACGACAAGAGTTTCATTTGGGAGGAGAGTATCTCCGTTCCGATTCACTATTCCTTCTTTACTGCATCCCTCGCTCCCTCCCATTGACGAATTAACACTGAAATTGAGTCGCTATGGAATACTATGTGTTCTATAACTTCTCCTTCTAAATCGAGGAACGTTTCTACGGAAACGACAATATTTTCTTTTGGGAGGCGAGTATCCCCTTTCCGATGCACTATTCCATCTTTACTGCATCCCTCGCCCCTCACACTGACGAATTAACACGGAAGTGGTGTCAATATGAAATACTATTGGTTCTATGACATCTCCTTCTAAATCGAGTAACGTTTCTATGGAAACGACAAGAGTTTCTTTTGGAAGGAGAGTATCTCCGTTCCGATTCACTATTCCTTCTTTACTGCATCCCTCGCTCCCTCCCATTGACGAATTAACACTGAAATTGAGTCGCTATGGAATACTATGTGTTCTATAACTTCTCCTTCTAAATCGAGGAACGTTTCTACGGAAACGACAATATTTTCTTTTGGGAGGCGAGTATCCCCTTTCCGATGCACTATTCCATCTTTACTGCATCCCTCGCCCCTCACACTGACGAATTAACACGGAAGTGGTGTCGCTATGAAATACTATTGGTTCTATGACATCTCCTTCTAAATCGAGTAACGTATCTATGGAAACGACAAGAGTTTCTTTTGGGAGGAGAGTATCTGCGTTCCGATTCACTATTCCTTCTTTACTGCATCACTCGCACCCTCCCATTGACGAATTAACACTGAAATTGAGTCGCTATGTAATACTATGTGTTCTATAACTTCTTCTTCTAAATCGAGGAACGTTTCTACGGAAACGACAATATTTTCTTTTGGGAGGCGAGTATCACCTTTCCGATGCACTATTCCATCTTTACTGCATCCCTCGCCCCTCACACTGACGAATTAACACGGAAGTGGTGTCAATATGAAATACTATTGGTTCTATGACATTTCCTTCTAAATCGAGTAAAGTTTCTATGGAAACGACAAGAGTTTCTTTTGGGAGGAGAGTATCTCCGTTCCGATTCACTATTCCTTCTTTACTGCATCCCTCGCTCCCTCCCATTGACGAATTAACACTGAAATTGATTCGCTATGGAATACTATGTGTTCTATAACTTCTCCTTCTAATTCGAGGAACGTTTCTACGGAAACGACAAGAGTTTCTTTCGGGAGGAGAGTATCTCCGTTCCGATTCACTATTCCTTCTTTACTGCATCCCTCGCTCCCTCCCATTGACGAATTAGCACTGAAATTGAGTCGCTATGGAATACTATGTGTTCTATAACTTCTCCTTCTAAATCGAGGAACGTTTCTACGGAAAAGACCATATTTTCTTTTGGGAGGCCAGTATCCCCTTTCCGATGCACTATTCCATCTTTACTGCATCCCTCGCCCCTCACACTGACGAATTAACACGGAAGTGGTGTCGCTTTGAAATACTATTGGTTCTATGACATCTCCCTCTAAATCGAGTAACGTTTCTATGGAAACGACAAGAGTTTCTTTTGGGAGGAGAGTATCTCCGTTTCTATTCACTATTCCTTCTTTACTGCATCCCTCGCTCCCTCCCATTGACGAATTAACACTGAAATTGAGTCGCTATGGAATACTATGTGTTCTATAACTTCTCCTTCTAAATCGAGGAACGTTTCTACGGAAACGACAATATTTTCTTTTGGGAGGCGAGTTTCCCCTTTCCGATGCACTATTCCATCTTTACTGCATCCCTCGCCCCTCACACTGACGAATTAACACGGAAGTGGTGTCGCTATGATATACTATTTGTTCTATGACATCTCCTTCTAAATCGAGTAACGTTTCCATGGAAACGACAAGAGTTTCTTTTTGGAGGAGAGTATCTCCGTTCCGATTCACTATTCCTTCTTTACTGCATCCCTCGCCCCCTCCCATTGACGAATTAACACTGAAATAGAGTCGCTATGGAATACTATGTGTTCTATAACTTCTCCTTTTAAATCGCGGAACGTTTCTACGGAAACGACAATATTTTCTTTTGGGAGGCGAGTATCCCCTTTCCGATGCACTATTCCATCTTTACTGCATCCCTCGCCCCTGACACTGACGAATTAACACGGAAGTGGTGTCGCTATGAAATACTATTGGTTCTATGACATCTACTTCTAAATCGAGTAACGTTTCTATGGAAACGACAAGAGTTTCTTTTGGGAGGAGAGTATCTCCGTTCCGATTCACTATTCCTTCTTTAATGCATCCCTCGCTCCCTCCCATTGACGAATTAACACTGAAATTGAGTCTCTATGGAATACTATGTGTTCTATAACTTCTCCTTCTAAATCGAGGAACGTCTCTACGGAAACGACAATATTTTCTTTTGGGAGGCGAGTATCCCCTTTCCGATGCACTATTCCATCTTTACTGCATCCCTCGCCCCTCACACTGACGAATTAACACGGAAGTGGTGTCGATATGAAATACTATTGGTTCTATGACAACTCCTTCTAAATGGAGTAACGTTTCTATGGAAACGACAAGAGTTTCTTTTCGGAGGAGAGTATCTCCGTTCCGATTCACTATTCCTTCTTTACTGCATCCCTCGCTCCCTCCCATTGACGAATTAACACTGAAATTGAGTCGCTATGGAATACTATGTGTTCTATAACTTCTCCTTCTAAATCGAGGTACGTTTCTACGGAAACGACAATATTTTCTTTTGGGAGGCGAGTATCCCCTTTCCCATGCACTATTCCATCTTTACTGCATCCCTCGCCCCTCACACTGACGAATTAACACGGAAGTGGTGTCGCTATGAAATACTATTGGTTCTATGACATCTCCTTCTAAATCGAGTAACGTTTCTATGGATAGGACAAGAGTTTCTTTTGGGAGGAGAGTATCTCCGTTCCGATTCACTATTCCTTCTTTACTGCATCCCTCGCTCCCTCCCATTGACGAATTAACACTGAAATTGAGTCGCTATGGAATACTATGTGTTCTATAACTTCTCCTTCTAAATCGAGGAACGTTTCTACGGAAACGACAATATTTTCTTTTGGGAGGCGAGTATCCCCTTTCCGATGCACTATTCCATCTTTACTGCATCCCCCGCCCCTCACACTGACGAATTAACACGGAAGTGGTGTCGCTATGAAATACTATTGGTTCTATGACTTCTCCTTCTAAATCGAGTAACGTTTCTATGGAAACGACAAGAGTTTCTTTTGGGAGGAGAGTATCTGCGTTCCGATTCACTATTCCTTCTTTACTGCATCCCTCGCTCCCTCCCATTGACGAATTAGCACTGAGATTGAGTCGCTATGGAATACTATGTGTTCTATAACTTCTCCTTCTAAATCGAGGAACGTTTCTACGGAAAAGACCATATTTTCTTTTGGGAGGCGAGTATCCCCTTTCCGATGCACTATTCCATCTTTACTGCATCCCTCGCCCCTCACACTGACGACTTAACACGGAAGTGGTGTCGCTTTGAAATACTATTGGTTCTATGACATCTCCCTCTAAATCGAGTAACGTTTCTATGGAAACGACAAGAGTTTCTTTTGGGAGGAGAGTATCTCCGTTCCGATTCACTATTCCTTCTTTACTGCATCCCTCACTCCCTCCCATTGACGAATTAACACTGAAATTGAGTCGCTATGGAATACTATGTGTTCTATAACTTCTCCTTCTAAATCGTGGAACGTTTCTACGCAAACGACAATATTTTCTTTTGGGAGGCGAGTATACCCTTTCCGATGCACTATTCCATCTTTACTGCATCCCTCGCCCCTCACACTGACGAATTAACACCGAAGTGGTGTCGCTATGATATACTATTGTTTCTATGACATCTCCTTCTAAATCGAGTAACGTTTCTATGGAAACGACAAGAGTTTCTTTTGGGAGGAGAGTATCTCCGTTCCGATTCACTATTCCTTCTTTACTGCATCCCTCGCTCCCTCCCATTGATGAATTAAAACTGAAATTGAGTCGCTATGGAATACTATGAGTTATATAACTTCTCCTTCTAAATCGAGGAACGTTTCTACGGAAACGACAATATTTTCTTTTGGGAGGCGAGTATCCCCTTTCCGATGCACTATTCCATCTTTACTGCATCCCTCGCCCCTCGCACTGATGAATTAACACGGAAGTGGTGTCAATATGAAATACTATTGGTTCTATGACATCTCCTTCTAAATCGAGTAACGTTTCTATGGATAGGACAAGAGTTTCTTTTGGGAGGAGAGTATCTCCGTTACGATTCACTATTCCTTCTTTACTGCATCCCTCGCTCCCTCCCATTGACGAATTAACACTGAAATTGAGTCGCTATGGAATACTATGTGTTCTATAACTTCTCCTTCTAAATCGAGGAACGTTTCTACGGAAACGACAATATTTTCTTTTGGGAGGCGAGTATCCCCTTTCCGATGCACTATTCCATCTTTACTGCATCCCTCGCCCCTCACACTGACGAATTAACACGGAAGTGGTGTCAATATGAAATACTATTGGTTCTATGACATCTCCTTCTAAATCGAGTAACGTATCTATGGAAACGACAAGAGTTTCCTTTGGGAGGAGAGTATCTCCGTTCCGATTCCCTATTCCTTCTTTACTGCATCCCTCGCTCCCTCCCATTGACGAATTAACACTGAAATTGAGTCGCTATGGAATACTATGTGTTCTATAACTTCTCCTTCTAAATCGAGGAACGTTTCTACGGAAACGACAATATTTTCTTTTGGGAGGCGAGTATCCTCTTTCCGATGCACTATTCCATCTTTACTGCATCCCTCGCCCCTCACACTGACGAATTAACACGGAAGTGGTGTCGCTATGAAATACTATTGGTTCTATGAATTCTCCTTCTAAATCGAGTAACGTTTCTATGGAAACGACAAGAGTTTCTTTTGGGAGGAGAGTATCTGCGTTCCGATTCACTATTCCTTCTTTACTGCATCCCTCGCTCCCTCCCATTGACGAATTAGCACTGAAATTGAGTCGCTATGGAATACTATGTGTTCTATAACTTCTCCTTCTAAATCGTGGAACGTTTCTACGGAAACGACAATATTTTCTTTTGGGAGGCGAGTATCCCCTTTCCGATGCACTATTCCATCTTTACTGCATCCCTCGCCCCTCACACTGACGAATTAACACCGAAGTGGTGTCGCTATGATATACTATTGGTTCTATGACATCTCCTTCTAAATCGAGTAACGTTTCTATGGAAACGACAAGAGTTTCTTTTGGGAGGAGAGTATCTCCGTTCCGATTCACTATTCCTTCTTTACTGCATCCCTCGCTCCCTCCCATTGATGAATTAAAACTGAAATTGAGTCGCTATGGAATACTATGAGTTATATAACTTCTCCTTCTAAATCGAGGAACGTTTCTACGGAAACGACAATATTTTCTTTTGGGAGGCGAGTATCCCCTTTCCGATGCACTATTCCATCTTTACTGCATCCCTCGCCCCTCGCACTGATGAATTAACACGGAAGTGGTGTCAATATGAAATACTATTGGTTCTATGGCATCTCCTTCTGAATCGAGTAACGTATCTATGGAAACGACAAGAGTTTCCTTTGGGAGGAGAGTATCTCCGTTCCGATTCCCTATTCCTTCTTTACTGCATCCCTCGCTCCCTCCCATTGACGAATTAACACTGAAATTGAGTCGCTATGGAATACTATGTGTTCTATAACTTCTCCTTCTAAATCGAGGAACGTTTCTACGGAAACGACAATATTTTCTTTTGGGAGGCGAGTATCCTCTTTCCGATGCACTATTCCATCTTTACTGCATCCCTCGCCCCTCACACTGACGAATTAACACGGAAGTGGTGTCGCTATGAAATACTATTGGTTCTATGAATTCTCCTTCTAAATCGAGTAACGTTTCTATGGAAACGACAAGAGTATCTTTTGGGAGGAGAGTATCTGCGTTCCGATTCACTATTCCTTCTTTACTGCATCCCTCGCTCCCTCCCATTGACGAATTAGCACTGAAATTGAGTCGCTATGGAATACTATGTGTTCTATAACTTCTCCTTCTAAATCGTGGAACGTTTCTACGGAAACGACAATATTTTCTTTTGGGAGGCGAGTATCCCCTTTCCGATGCACTATTCCATCTTTACTGCATCCCTCGCCCCTCACACTGACGAATTAACACCGAAGTGGTGTCGCTATGATATATTATTGGTTCTATGACATCTCCTTCTAAATCGAGTAACGTTTCTATGGAAACGACAAGAGTTTCTTTTGGGAGGAGAGTATCTCCGTTCCGATTCACTATTCCTTCTTTACTGCATCCCTCGCTCCCTCCCATTGATGAATTAAAACTGAAATTGAGTCGCTATGGAATACTATGAGTTATATAACTTCTCCTTCTAAATCGAGGAACGTTTCTACGGAAACGACAATATTTTCTTTTGGGAGGCGAGTATCCCCTTTCCGATGCACTATTCCATCTTTACTGCATCCCTCGCCCCTCGCACTGATGAATTAACACGGAAGTGGTGTCAATATGAAATACTATTTATTTCTATGACATCTCCTTCTAAATCGAGTAACGTTTCTATGGAAACGACAAGAGTTTCTTTTGGGAGGAGAGTATCTCCGTTCCGATTCACTATTCCTTCTTTAATGCATCCCTCGCTCCGTCCCATTGACGAATTAACACTGGAATTGAGTCGCTATGGAATACTATGTGTTCTATAACTTCTCCTTCTAAATCGAGGAACGTTTCTACGGAAACGACAATATTTTCTTTTGGGAGGCGAGTATCCCCTTTCCGATGCACTATTCCATCTTTACTGCATCCCTCGCCCCTCACACTGACCAATTAACACGGAAGTGGTGTCGCTATGAAATACTATTGGTTCTATGGCATCTCCTTCTAAATCGAGTAACGTTTCTATGGGAACTACAAGAGTTTCTTTTGGGAGGAGAGTATCTGCGTTCCGATTCACTATTCCTTCTTTACTGCATCACTCGCACCCTCCCATTGACGAATTAACACTGAAATTGAGTCGCTATGTAATACTATGTGTTCTATAACTTCTTCTTCTAAATCGAGGAACGTTTCTACGGAAACGACAATATTTTCTTTTGGGCGGCGAGTATCACCTTTCCGATGCACTATTCCATCTTTACTGCATCCCTCGCCCCTCACACTGACGAATTAACACGGAAGTGGTGTCAATATGAAATACTATTGGTTCTATGACATCTCCTTCTAAATCGAGTAACGTTTCTATGGAAACGACAAGAGTTTCTTTTGGGAGGAGAGTATCTCCGTTCCGATTCACTATTCCTTCTTAACTGCATCCCTCGCTCCCTCCCATTGACGAATTAACACTGAAATTGAGTCGCTATGGAACTCTTTGTGTTCTATAACTTCTCCTTCTAAATCGAGGAACGTTTCTACGGAGACGACAATATTTTCTTTTGGGAGGCGGGTATCCCCTTTTAGATGCACTATTCCATCTTTACTGCATCCCTCGCAACTCACACTGACGCGTTAACACGGAAGTGGTGTCGCTATGAAATACTATTGCTTCTATGACATCTCCTTCTAAATCGAGTAACGTTTCTATGGAAACGACAAGAGTTTCTTTTGGGAGGAGAGTATCTCCGTTCCGATTCACTATTCCTTCTTTACTGCATCCCTCGCTCCCTCCCATTGACGAATTAGCACTGAAATTGAGTCGCTATGGAATTCTATGTGTTCTATAACTTCTCCTTCTAAATCGAGGAACGTTTCTACGGAAACGACAATATTTTCTTTTGGGAGGCCAGTATCCCCTTTCCGATGCGCTATTCCATCTTTACTGCATCCCTCGCCCTTCACACTGACGAATTAACACGGAAGTGGTGTCGCTTTGAAATACTATTGGTTCTATGACATCTCCCTCTAAATCGAGTAACTTTTCTATGGAAACGACAAGAGTTTCTTTTAGGAGGACAGTATCTCCGTTCCGATTCACTATTCCTTCTTTACTGCATCCCTCGCTCAGTCCCATTGGCGAATTAACACTGAAATTGAGTCGCTATGGAATACTATGTGTTCTATAACTTCTCCTTCTAAATCGAGGAACGTTTCTACGGAAACGACAATATTTTCTTTTTGGAGGCGAGTATCCCCTTTCCGATGCACTATTCCATCTTTACTGCATCCCTCGCCCCTCACACTGACGAATTAACACGGAAGTGGTGTCGCTATGATATACTATTGGTTCTATGACATCTCCATCTAAATCGAGTAACGTTTCTATGGAAACGACAAGAGTTTCTTTTGGGAGGAGAGTATCTCCTTTCCGATTCACTATTCCTTCTTTACTGCATCCCTCGCTCCCTCCCATTGACGAATTAACACTGAAATTGAGTCGCTATGGAATACTATGTGTTCCATAACTTCTCCTTCTAAATCGAGGAACGTTTCTACGGAAACGACAATATTTTCTTTTGGGAGGCGAGTATCCCCTTTCCGATGCACTATTCCATCTTTACTGCATCCCTCGCCCCTCACACTGACGAATTAACACCGAAGTGGTGTCGCTATGATATACTATTGGTTCTATGACATCTCCTTCTAAATCGAGTAACGTTTCTATGGAAACGACAAGAGTTTCTTTTGGGAGGAGAGTATCTCCGTTCCGATTCACTATTCCTTCTTTACTGCATCCCTCGCTCCCTCCCATTGATGAATTAAAACTGAAATTGAGTCGCTATGGAATACTATGAGTTATATAACTTCTCCTTCTAAATCGAGGAACGTTTCTACGGAAACGACAATATTTTCTTTTGGGAGGCGAGTATCCCCTTTCCGATGCACTATTCCATCTTTACTGCATCCCTCGCCCCTCGCACTGATGAATTAACACGGAAGTGGTGTCAATATGAAATACTATTGGTTCTATGACATCTCCTTCTAAATCGAGTAACGTATCTATGGAAACGACAAGAGTTTCCTTTGGGAGGAGAGTATCTCCGTTCCGATTCCCTATTCCTTCTTTACTGCATCCCTCGCTCCCTCCCATTGACGAATTAACACTGAAATTGAGTCGCTATGGAATACTATGTGTTCTATAACTTCTCCTTCTAAATCGAGGAACGTTTCTACGGAAACGACAATATTTTCTTTTGGGAGGCGAGTATCCTCTTTCCGATGCACTATTCCATCTTTACTGCATCCCTCGCCCCTCACACTGACGAATTAACACGGAAGTGGTGTCGCTATGAAATACTATTGGTTCTATGAATTCTCCTTCTAAATCGAGTAACGTTTCTATGGAAACGACAAGAGTATCTTTTGGGAGGAGAGTATCTGCGTTCCGATTCACTATTCCTTCTTTACTGCATCCCTCGCTCCCTCCCATTGACGAATTAGCACTGAAATTGAGTCGCTATGGAATACTATGTGTTCTATAACTTCTCCTTCTAAATCGTGGAACGTTTCTACGGAAACGACAATATTTTCTTTTGGGAGGCGAGTATCCCCTTTCCGATGCACTATTCCATCTTTACTGCATCCCTCGCCCCTCACACTGACGAATTAACACCGAAGTGGTGTCGCTATGATATATTATTGGTTCTATGACATCTCCTTCTAAATCGAGTAACGTTTCTATGGAAACGACAAGAGTTTCTTTTGGGAGGAGAGTATCTCCGTTCCGATTCACTATTCCTTCTTTACTGCATCCCTCGCTCCCTCCCATTGATGAATTAAAACTGAAATTGAGTCGCTATGGAATACTATGAGTTATATAACTTCTCCTTCTAAATCGAGGAACGTTTCTACGGAAACGACAATATTTTCTTTTGGGAGGCGAGTATCCCCTTTCCGATGCACTATTCCATCTTTACTGCATCCCTCGCCCCTCGCACTGATGAATTAACACGGAAGTGGTGTCAATATGAAATACTATTTATTTCTATGACATCTCCTTCTAAATCGAGTAACGTTTCTATGGAAACGACAAGAGTTTCTTTTGGGAGGAGAGTATCTCCGTTCCGATTCACTATTCCTTCTTTAATGCATCCCTCGCTCCGTCCCATTGACGAATTAACACTGGAATTGAGTCGCTATGGAATACTATGTGTTCTATAACTTCTCCTTCTAAATCGAGGAACGTTTCTACGGAAACGACAATATTTTCTTTTGGGAGGCGAGTATCCCCTTTCCGATGCACTATTCCATCTTTACTGCATCCCTCGCCCCTCACACTGACCAATTAACACGGAAGTGGTGTCGCTATGAAATACTATTGGTTCTATGGCATCTCCTTCTAAATCGAGTAACGTTTCTATGGGAACTACAAGAGTTTCTTTTGGGAGGAGAGTATCTGCGTTCCGATTCACTATTCCTTCTTTACTGCATCACTCGCACCCTCCCATTGACGAATTAACACTGAAATTGAGTCGCTATGTAATACTATGTGTTCTATAACTTCTTCTTCTAAATCGAGGAACGTTTCTACGGAAACGACAATATTTTCTTTTGGGCGGCGAGTATCACCTTTCCGATGCACTATTCCATCTTTACTGCATCCCTCGCCCCTCACACTGACGAATTAACACGGAAGTGGTGTCAATATGAAATACTATTGGTTCTATGACATCTCCTTCTAAATCGAGTAACGTTTCTATGGAAACGACAAGAGTTTCTTTTGGGAGGAGAGTATCTCCGTTCCGATTCACTATTCCTTCTTAACTGCATCCCTCGCTCCCTCCCATTGACGAATTAACACTGAAATTGAGTCGCTATGGAACTCTTTGTGTTCTATAACTTCTCCTTCTAAATCGAGGAACGTTTCTACGGAGACGACAATATTTTCTTTTGGGAGGCGGGTATCCCCTTTTAGATGCACTATTCCATCTTTACTGCATCCCTCGCAACTCACACTGACGCGTTAACACGGAAGTGGTGTCGCTATGAAATACTATTGCTTCTATGACATCTCCTTCTAAATCGAGTAACGTTTCTATGGAAACGACAAGAGTTTCTTTTGGGAGGAGAGTATCTCCGTTCCGATTCACTATTCCTTCTTTACTGCATCCCTCGCTCCCTCCCATTGACGAATTAGCACTGAAATTGAGTCGCTATGGAATTCTATGTGTTCTATAACTTCTCCTTCTAAATCGAGGAACGTTTCTACGGAAACGACAATATTTTCTTTTGGGAGGCCAGTATCCCCTTTCCGATGCGCTATTCCATCTTTACTGCATCCCTCGCCCTTCACACTGACGAATTAACACGGAAGTGGTGTCGCTTTGAAATACTATTGGTTCTATGACATCTCCCTCTAAATCGAGTAACTTTTCTATGGAAACGACAAGAGTTTCTTTTAGGAGGACAGTATCTCCGTTCCGATTCACTATTCCTTCTTTACTGCATCCCTCGCTCAGTCCCATTGGCGAATTAACACTGAAATTGAGTCGCTATGGAATACTATGTGTTCTATAACTTCTCCTTCTAAATCGAGGAACGTTTCTACGGAAACGACAATATTTTCTTTTTGGAGGCGAGTATCCCCTTTCCGATGCACTATTCCATCTTTACTGCATCCCTCGCCCCTCACACTGACGAATTAACACGGAAGTGGTGTCGCTATGATATACTATTGGTTCTATGACATCTCCATCTAAATCGAGTAACGTTTCTATGGAAACGACAAGAGTTTCTTTTGGGAGGAGAGTATCTCCTTTCCGATTCACTATTCCTTCTTTACTGCATCCCTCGCTCCCTCCCATTGACGAATTAACACTGAAATTGAGTCGCTATGGAATACTATGTGTTCCATAACTTCTCCTTCTAAATCGAGGAACGTTTCTACGGAAACGACAATATTTTCTTTTGGGAGGCGAGTATCCCCTTTCCGATGCACTATTCCATCTTTACGGCTTCCCTCGCCCCTCACACTGACGAATTAACACGGAAGTGGTGTCGCTATGATATACTATTGGTTCTATGACATCTCCCTCTAAATCGAGTAACGTTTCTATGGAAACGACAAGAGTTTCTTTCGGGAGGAGAGTATCTCCGTTCCGATTCACTATTCCTTCTTTACTGCATCCCTCGCTCCCTCCCATTGACGAATTAACACTGAAACTGAGTCGCTATGGAATACTATGTGTTCTATAACTTCTCCTTCTAAATCGAGGAACGTTTCTACGGAAACGACAATATTTTCTTTTGGGAGGCGAGTATCCCCATTCCGATGCACTATTCCATCTTTACTGCATCCCTCGCCCCTCACACTGACGAATTAACACGGAAGTGGTGTCAATATGAAATACTATTGGTTCTATGACATCTCCTTCTAAATCGAGTAACGTTTCTATGGAAACGACAAGAGTTTCTTTTGGGAGGAGAGTATCTCCGTTCCGATTCACTATTCCTTCTTTACTGCATCCCTCGCTCCCTCCCATTGACGAATTAACACTGATATTGAGTCGCTATGAAATACTATATGTTCTATAACTTCTCCTTCTAAATCGAGGATCGTTTCTACGGAAACGACTATATTTTCTTTTGGGAGGCGAGTATCCCCTTTCCGATGCACTATCCCATCTTTACTGCATCCCTCGCCCCTCACACTGACGAATTAACACGGAAGTGGTGTCGCTATGAAATACTATTGGTTTTATGACATCTCCCTCTAAATCGAGTAACGTTTCTATGGAAACGACAAGAGTTTCTTTTGGGAGGAGAGTATCTCCGTTCCGATTCACTATTCCTTCATTACTGCATCCCTCGCTCCCTCCCATTGACGAATTAACACTGAAATTGAGTCGCTATGGAATACTATGTGTTCTATAACTTCTCCTTCTAAATCGAGGAACGTTTCTACGGAAACGACAATATTTTCTTTTGGGAGGCGAGTATCCCCTTTCCGATGCACTATTCCATCTTTACTGCATCCCTCGCCCCTCACACTGACGAATTAACACGGAAGTGGTGTCGCTATCAAATACTATTGGTTCTATGACATCTCCTCCTAAATCGAGTGACGTTTCTATGGAAACGACAAGAGTTTCTTTTGGGAGGAGAGTATCTCCGTTCCGATGCACTATTCCTTCTTTACTGAATCCCTCGCTCCCTCCCATTGACGAATTAACACTGAAATTGAGTCGCTATGGAATACTATGTGTTCTATAACTTCTCCTTCTAAATCGAGGAACGTTTCTACGGAAACGACAATATTTTCTTTGGGAGGCGAGTATCCCCTTTCCGATGCACTATTCCATCTTTACTGCATCCTTCGCCCATCACACTGACGAATTAACACGGAAGTGGTGTCGCTTTGAAATACTATTGGTTCTATGACATCTCCTTCTAAATCGAGTAACGTTTCTATGGAAACGACAAGAGTTTCTTTTGGGAGGATAGTATCTCCGTTCCGATTCACTATTCATTCTTTACTGCATCCCTCGCTCCCTCCCAATGACGAATTAACACTGAAATTGAGTCGCTATGGAAAACTATGTGTTCTATAACTTCTCTTTATAAATCGAGGAACGTTTCTACGGAAACGACAATAATTTCTTTTGGGAGGCGAGTATCCCCTTTCCGATGCACTATTCCATCTTTACTGCATCCCTCGCCCCTCACACTGACGAATTAACACGGAAGTGGTGTCGCTTTGAAATACTATTGGTTCTATGACATCTCCTTCTAAATCGAGTAACGTTTCTATGGAAACGACAAGAGTTTCTTTTGGGAGGATAGTATCTCCGTTCCGATTCACTATTCCTTCTTTACTGCATCCCTCGCTCCCTCTTATTCACGAATTAACACTGACATTGAGTCGCTATGGAATACTATGTGTTCTATATCTTCTATTTTTTTAAATCGAGGAACGTTTCTACGGGAACGACAATATTTTCTTTTGGGAGGCGAGTATCCCGTTTCCGATGCACTATTCCATCTTTACTGCATCCCTCGCCCCTCACACTGACGAATTAACACGGAAGTGGTGTCAAAATGAAATACTATTGGTTCTATGACATCTCCTTCTAAATCGAGTAACGTTTCTATGGAAACGACAAGAGTTTCTTTTGGGAGGAGAGTATCTGCGTTCCGATTCACTATTCCTTCTTTACTGCATCACTCGCACCCTCCCATTGACGAATTAACACTGAAATTGGGTCGCTATGTAATACTATGTGTTCTATAACTTCTTCTTCTAAATCGAGGAACGTTTCTACGGAAACGACAATATTTTCTTTTGGGAGGCGAGTATCACCTTTCCGATGCACTATTCCATCTTTACTGCATCCCTCGCCCCTCACACTGACGAATTAACACGGAAGTGGTGTCAATATGAAATACTATTGGTTCTATGACATCTCCTTCTAAATCGAGTAACGTTTCTATGGAAACGACAAGAGTTTCTTTTGGGAGGAGAGTATCTCCGTTCCGATTCACTATTCCTTCCTTACTGCATCCCTCGCTCCCTCCCATTGACGAATTAACACTGAAATTGAGTCGCTATGGAATACTATGTGTTCTATAACTTCTCCTTCTAAATCGAGGAACGTTTCTACGGAAACGACAAGAGTTTCTTTTGGGAGGAGAGTATCTCCGTTCCGTTTCACTATTCCTTCTTTACTGCATCCCTCGCTCCCTCCCATTGACGAATTAGCACTGAAATTGAGTCGCTATGGAATACTATGTGTTCTATAACTTCTCCTTCTAAATCGAGGAACGTTTCTACGGAAAAGACCATATTTTCTTTTGGGAGGCGAGTATCCCCTTTCCGATGCACTATTCCATCTTTACTGCATCCCTCGCCCCTCACACTGACGAATTAACACGGAAGTGGTGTCGCTTTGAAATACTATTGGTTCTATGACATCTCCCTCTAAATCGAGTAACGTTTCTATGGAAAGGACAAGAGTTTCTTTTGGGAGGAGAGTATCTCCGTTCCTATTCACTACTCCTTCTTTACTGCATCCCTCGCTCCCTCCCATTGACGAATTAACACTGAAATTGAGTCGCTATGGAATACTATGTGTTCTATAACTTCTCCTTCTAAATCGAGGAACGTTTCTACGGAAACGACAATATTTTCTTTTGGGAGGCGAGTATCCCCTTTCCGATGCACTATTCCATCTTTACTGCATCCCTCGCCCCTCACACTGACGAATTAACACGGAAGTGGTGTCGCTATGATATACTATTGGTTCTATGACATCTCCTTCTAAATCGAGTAACGTTTCTATGGAAACGACAAGAGTTTCTTTTGGGAGGAGAGTATCTCCGTTCCGATTCACTATTCCTTCTTTACTGCATCCCTCGCTCCCTCCCATTGACGAATTAAAACTGAAATTGAGTCGCTATGGAATACTATGAGTTCTATAACTTCTCCTTCTAAATCGAGGAACGTTTCTACGGAAACGACAATATTTTCTTTTCGGAGGCGAGTATCCCCTTTCCGATGCACTATTCCATCTTTACTGCATCCCTCGCCCCTCACACTGATGAATTAACACGGAAGTGGTGTCAATATGAAATACTATTGGTTCTATGACATCTCCTTCTAAATCGAGTAACGTTTCTATGGAAACGACAAGAGTTTCTTTTGGGAGGAGAGTATCTCCGTTCCGATTCACTATTCCTTCTTTAATGCATCCCTCGCTCCCTCCCATTGACGAATTAACACTGAAATTGAGTCGCTATGGAATACTATGTGTTCTATAACTTCTCCTTCTAAATCGAGGAACGTTTCTACGGAAACGACAATATTTTCTTTTGGGAGGCGAGTATCCCCTTTCCGATGCACTATTCCATCTTTACTGCATCCCTCGCCCCTCACACTGACGAATTAACACGGAAGTGGTGTCAATATGAAATACTATTGGTTCTATGACATCTCCTTCTAAATCGAGTAACGTTTCTATGGAAACGACAAGAGTTTCTTTTGGGAGGAGAGTATCTCCGTTCCGATTCACTATTCCTTCTTTACTGCATCCCTCGCACCCTCCCATTGACGAATTAACACTGAAATTGAGTCGCTATGAAATACTATGTGTTCTACAACTTCTCCTTCTAAATCGAGGATCGTTTCTACGGAAACGACTATATTTTCTTTTGGGAGGCGAGTATCCCCTTTCCGATGCACTATTCCATCTTTACTGCATCCCTCGCCCCTCACACTGACGAATTAACACGGAAGTGGTGTTGCTATGAAATACTATTGGTTTTACGACATCTCCCTCTAAATCGAGTAACGTTTCTATGGAAACGACAAGAGTTTCTTTTGGGAGGAGAGTATCTCCGTTCCGATTCACTATTCCTTCATTACTGCATACCTCGCTCCCTCCCATTGACGAATTAACACTGAAATTAAGTCGCTATGGAATACTATGTGTTCTATAACTTCTCCTTCTAAATCGAGAAACGTTTCTACGGAAACGACAATATTTTCTTTTGGGAGGCGAGTATCCCCTTTCCGATGCACTATTCCATCTTTACTGCATCCCTCGCCCCTCACACTGACGAATTAACACGGAAGTGGTGTCGCTATCAAATACTATTGGTTCTATGACATCTCCCTCTAAATCGAGTATCGTTTCTATGGAAACGACAAGAGTTTCTTTTGGGAGGAGAGTATCTCCGTTCCGATTCACTATTCCTTCTTTACTGCATCCCTCGCTCCCTCCCATTGACGAATTAACACTGAAATTGAGTCCCTATGGAACACTATGTGTTCCATAACTTCTCCTTCTAAATCGAGGAACGTTTCTACGGAAACGACAATATTTTCTTTTGGGAAGCGAGTATCACCTTTCCGATGCACTATTCCATCTTTACTGCATCCCTCGCCCCTCACACTGACGAATTAACACGGAAGTGGTGTCAATATGAAATACTATTGGTTCTATGACATCTCCTTCTAAATCGAGTAACGTTTCTATGGAAACGACAAGAGTTTCTTTTGGGAGGAGAGTATCTCCGTTCCGATTCACTATTCCTTCTTTACTGCATCCCTCGCTTCCTCCCATTGACGAATTAACACTGAAATTGAGTCGCTATGGAATACTATGTGTTCTATAACTTCTCCTTCTAAATCGAGGAACGTTTCTACGGAAACGACAATATTTTCTTTTGGGAGGCGGGTATCCCCTTTTAGATGCACTATTCCATCTTTACTGCATCCCTCGCAACTCACACTGACGCATTAACACGGAAGTGGTGTCGCTATGAAATACTATTGCTTCTATGACATCTCCTTCTAAATCGAGTAACGTTTCTATGGAAACGACAAGAGTTTCTTTTGGGAGGAGAGTATCTCCGTTCCGATTCACTATTCCTTCTTTACTGCATCCCTCGCTCCCTCCCATTGACGAATTAGCACTGAAATTGAGTCGCTATGGAATAATATGTGTTCTATAACTTCTCCTTCTAAATCGAGGAACGTTTCTACGGAAACGACAATATTTTCTTTTGTGAGGCGAGTATCCCCTTTCCGATGCACTATTCCATCTTTACTGCATCCCTCGCCCCTCACACTGACGAATTAACACGGAAGTGGTGTCGCTTTGAAATACTATTGGTTCTATGACATCTCCTTCTAAATCGAGTAACGTTTCTATGGAAACGACAAGAGTTTCTTTTGGGAGGATAGTATCTCCGTTCCGATTCACTATTCCTTCTTTACTGCATCCCTCGCTCCCTCCCATTGACGAATTAGCACTGAAATTGAGTCGCTATGGAATACTATGTGTTCTATAACTTCTCCTTCTAAATCGAGGAACGTTTCTACGGAAACGACAATATTTTCTTTGGGAGGCGAGTATCCCCTTTCCGATGCACTATTCCATCTTTACTGCATCCCTCGCCCCTCACACTGACGAATTAACACGGAAGTGGTGTCGCTTTGAAATACTATTGGTTCTATGACATCTCCTTCTAAATCGAGTAACGTTTCTATGGAAACGACAAGAGTTTCTTTTGGGAGGATAGTATCTCCGTTCCGATTCACTATTCCTTCTTTACTGCATCCCTCGCTCCCTCCCATTGACGAATTAACACTGAAATTGAGTCGCTATGGAAAACTATGTGTTCTATAACTTCTCCTTCTAAATCGAGGAACGTTTCTACGGAAACGACAATATTTTCTTTTGGGAGGCGAGTATCCCCTTTCCGATGCACTATTCCATCTTTACTGCATCCCTCGCCCCTCACACTGACGAATTAACACGGAAGTGGTGTCGCTTTGAAATACTATTGGTTCTATGACATCTCCCTCTAAATCGAGTAACTTTTCTATGGAAACGACAAGAGTTTCTTTTAGGAGGACAGTATCTCCGTTCCGATTCACTATTCCTTCTTTACTGCATCCCTCGCGCCCTCCCATTGACGAATTAACACTGAAATTGAGTCGCTATGGAATACTATGTGTTCTATAACTTCTCCTTCTAAATCGAGGAACGTTTCTACGGAAACGACAATATTTTCTTTTGGGAGGCGAGTATCCCCTTTCCGATGCACTATTCCATCTTTACGGCTTCCCTCGCCCCTCACACTGACGAATTAACACGGAAGTGGTGTCGCTATGATATACTATTGGTTCTATGACATCTCCTTCTAAATCGAGTAACGTTTCTATAGAAACGACAAGAGTTTCTTTTGGGAGGAGAGTATCTCCGTTCCGATTCACTATTCCTTCTTTACTGCATCCCTCGCTCCCTCCCATTGACGAATTAACACTGAAATTGAGTCGCTATGGAATACTATGTGTTCCATAACTTCTCCTTCTAAATCGAGGAACGTTTCTACGGAAACGACAATATTTTCTTTTGGGAGGCGAGTATCCCCTTTCCGATGCACTATTCCATCTTTACGGCATCCCTCGCCCCTCACACTGACGAATTAACACGGAAGTGGTGTCGCTATGATATACTATTGGTTCTATGACATCTCCCTCTAAATCGAGTAACGTTTCTATGGAAACGACAAGAGTTTCTTTTGGGAGGAGAGTATCTCCGTTCCGATTCACTATTCCTTCTTTACTGCATCCCTCGCTCCCTCCCATTGACGAATTAACACTGAAATTGTGTCGCTATGGAATACTATGTGTTCTATAACTTCTCCTTCTAAATCGAGGAACGTTTCTACGGAAACGACAATATTTTCTTTTGGGAGGCGAGTATCCCCATTCCGATGCACTATTCCATCTTTACTGCATCCCTCGCCCCTCACACTGACGAATTAACACGGAAGTGGTGTCAATATGAAATACTATTGGTTCTATGACATCTCCTTCTAAATCGAGTAACGTTTCTATGGAAACGACAAGAGTTTCTTTTGGGAGGAGAGTATCTCCGTTCCGATTCACTATTCCTTCTTTACTGCATCCCTCGCTCCCTCCCATTGACGAATTAACACTGAAATTGAGTCGCTATGAAATACTATGTGTTCTATAACTTCTCCTTCTAAATCGAGGATTGTTTCTACGGAAACGACTATATTTTCTTTTGGGAGGCGAGTATCCCCTTTCCGATGCACTATTCCATCTTTACTGCATCCCTCGCCCCTCACACTGACGAATTAACACGGAAGTGGTGTTGCTATGAAATACTATTGGTTTTATGACATCTCCCTCTAAATCGAGTAACGTTTCTATGGAAACGACAAGAGTTTCTTTTGGGAGGAGAGTATCTCCGTTCCGATTCACTATTTCTTCATTACTGCATCCCTCGCTCCCTCCCATTGACGAATTAACACTGAAATTGAGTCGCTATGGAATACTATGTGTTCTATAACTTCTCCTTCTAAATCGAGGAACGTTTCTACGGAAACGACAATATTTTCTTTTGGGAGGCGGGTATCCCCTTTTAGATGCACTATTCCATCTTTACTGCATCCCTCGCAACTCACACTGACGCATTAACACGGAAGTGGTGTCGCTATGAAATACTATTGCTTCTATGACATCTCCTTCTAAATCGAGTAACGTTTCTATGGAAACGACAAGAGTTTCTTTTGGGAGGAGAGTATCTCCGTTCCGATTCACTATTCCTTCTTTACTGCATCCCTCGCTCCCTCCCATTGACGAATTAGCACTGAAATTGAGTCGCTATGGAATACTATGTGTTCTATAACTTCTCCTTCTAAATCGAGGAACGTTTCTACGGAAACGACAATATTTTCTTTTGGGAGGCGAGTATCCCCTTTCCGATGCACTATTCCATCTTTACTGCATCCCTCGCCCCTCACACTGACGAATTAACACGGAAGTGGTGTCGCTTTGAAATACTATTGGTTCTATGACCTCTCCCTCTAAATCGAGTAACTTTTCTATGGAAACGACAAGAGTTTCTTTTAGGAGGACAGTATCTCCGTTCCGATTCACTATTCCTTCTTTACTGCATCCCTCGCTCCCTCCCATTGACGAATTAACACTGAAATTGAGTCGCTATGGAATACTATGTGTTCTATAACTTCTCCTTCTAAATCGAGGAACGTTTCTACGGAAACGACAATATTTTCTTTTGGGAGGCGAGTATCCCCTTTCCGATGCACTATTCCATCTTTACTGCATCCCTCGCCCCTCACACTGACGAATTAACACGGAAGTGGTGTCGCTATGATATACTATTGGTTCTATGACATCTCCTTCTAAATGGAGTAACGTTTCTATAGAAACGACAAGAGTTTCTTTTGGGAGGAGAGTATCTCCGTTCCGATTCACTATTCCTTCTTTACTGCATCCCTCGCTCCCTCCCATTGACGAATTAACACTGAAATTGAGTCGCTATGGAATACTATGTGTTCTATAACTTCTCCTTCTAAATCGAGGAACGTTTCTACGGAAACGACAATATTTTCTTTTGGGAGGCGAGTATCCCCTTTCCGATGCACTATTCCATCTTTACTGCATACCTCGCCCCTCACATTGACGAATTAACACGGAAGTGGTGTCAATATGAAATACTATTGGTTCTATGACATCACCTTCTAAATCGAGTAACGTTTCTATGGAAACGACAAGAGTTTCTTTTGGGAGGAGAGTATCTCCGTTCCGATTCACTATTCCTTCTTTACTGCATCCCTCGCTCCCTCCCATTGACGAATTAACACTGAAATTGAGTCGCTATGAAATACTATGTGTTCTACAACTTCTCCTTCTAAATCGAGGATCGTTTCTACGGAAACGACTATATTTTCTTTTGGGAGGCGAGTATCCCCTTTCCGATGCACTATTCCATCTTTACTGCATCCCTCGCCCCTCACACTGACGAATTAACACGGAAGTGGTGTTGCTATGAAATACTATTGGTTTTACGACATCAGCCTCTAAATCGAGTAACGTTTCTATGGAAACGACAAGATTTTTTTGGGAGGAGAGTATCTCCGTTCCTATTCACTATTCCTTCATTACTGAATCCCTCGCTCCCTCCCATTGACGAATTAACACTGAAATTGAGTCGCTATGGAATACTATGTGTTCTATAACTTCTCCTTCTAAATCGAGAACGTTTCTACGGAAACGACAATATTTTCTTTTGGGAGGCGAGTATCCCCTTTCCGATGCACTATTCCATCTTTACTGCATCCCTCGCCCCTCACACTGACGAATTAACACGGAAGTGGTGTCGCTATGATATACTATTGGTTCTATGACATCTCCCTCTAAATCGAGTAACGTTTCTATGGAAACGACAAGAGTTTCTTTTGGGAGGAGAGTATCTCCGTTCCGATTCACTATTCCTTCTTTACTGCATCCCTCGCTCCCTCCCATTGACGAATTAACACTGAAATTGAGTCGCTATGGAATACTATGTGTTCTATAACTTCTCCTTCTAAATCGAGGAACGTTTCTACGGAAACGACAATATTTTCTTTTGGGAGGCGAGTATCCCCTTTCCGACGCACTATTCCATCTTTACTGCATCCCTCGCCCCTCACACTGACGAATTAACACGGAAGTGGTGTCGCTATGATATTCTATTGGTTCTATGACATCTCCTTCTAAATCGAGTAACGTTTCTATAGAAACGACAACAGTTTCTTTTGGGAGGAGAGTATCTCCGTTCCGATTCACTATTCCTTCTTTACTGCATCCCTCGCTCCCTCCCATTGACGAATTAACACTGAAATTGAGTCGCTATGGAATACTATGTGTTCCATAACTTCTCCTTCTAAATCGAGGAACGTTTCTACGGAAACGACAATATTTTCTTTTGGGAGGCGAGTATCCCCTTTCCGATGCACTATTCCATCTTTACGGCATCCCTCGCCCCTCACACTGACGAATTAACACGGAAGTGGTGTCGCTATGATATACTATTGGTTCTATGACATCTCCCTCTAAATCGAGTAACGTTTCTATGGAAACGACAAGAGTTTCTTTTGGGAGGAGAGTATCTCCGTTCCGATTCACTATTCCTTCTTTACTGCATCCCTCGCTCCCTCCCATTGACGAAATTACACTGAAATTGTGTCGCTATGGAATACTATGTGTTCTATAACTTCTCCTTCTAAATCGAGGAACGTTTCTACGGAAACGACAATAATTTCTTTTGGGAGGCGAGTATCCCCTTTCCGATGCACTATTCCATCTTTACTGCATCCCTCGCCCCTCACACTGACGAATTAACACGGAAGTGGTGTCAATATGAAATACTATTGGTTCTATGACATCTCCTTCTAAATCGAGTAACGTTTCTATGGAAACGACAAGAGTTTCTTTTGGGAGGAGAGTATCTCCGTTCCGATTCACTATTCCTTCTTTACTGCATCCCTCGCTCCCTCCCATTGACGAATTAACACTGAAATTGAGTCGCTATGAAATTCTATGTGTTCTATAACTTCTCCTTCTAAATCGAGGATCGTTTCTACGGAAACGACTATATTTTCTTTTGGGAGGCGAGTATCCCCTTTCCGATGCACTATTCCATCTTTACTGCATCCCTCGCCCCTCACACTGACGAATTAACACGGAAGTGGTGTTGCTATGAAATACTATTGGTTTTATGACATCTCCCTCTAAATCGAGTAACGTTTCTATGGAAACGACAAGAGTTTCTTTTGGGAGGAGAGTATCTCCGTTCCGATTCACTATTCCTTCATTACTGCATCCCTCGCTCCCTCCCATTGACGAATTAACACTGAAATTGAGTCGCTATGGAATACTATGTGTTCTATAACTTCTCCTTCTAAATCGAGGAACGTTTCTACGCAAACACAATATTTTCTTTTGGGAGGCGAGTATCCCCTTTCCGATGCACTATTCCATCTTTACTGCATCCCTCGCCCCTCACACTGACGAATTAACACGGAAGTGGTGTCGCTATCAAATACTATTGGTTCTATGACATCTCCCTCTAAATCGAGTAACGTCTCTATGGAAACGACAAGAGTTTCTTTTGGGAGGAGAGTATCTCCGTTCCGATTCACTATTCCTTCTGTACTGCATCCCTCGCTCCCTCCCATTGACGAATTAACACTGAAATTGAGTCCCTATGGAATACTATGTGTTCCATAACTTCTCCTTCTAAATCGAGGAACGTTTCTACGGAAACGACAATATTTTCTTTTGGGAGGCGAGTATCCCCTTTCCGATGCACTATTCCATCTTTACTGCATCCCTCGCCCCTCACACTGACGAATTAACACGGAAGTGGTGTCAATATGAAATACTATTGGTTCTATGACATCTCCTTCTAAATCGAGTAACGTTTCTATGGAAACGACAAGAGTTTCTTTTGGGAGGAGAGTATCTCCGTTCCGATTCACTATTCCTTCTTTACTGCATCCCTCGCTCCCTCACATTGACGAATTAACACTGAAATTGAGTCGCTATGGAATACTATGTGTTCTATAACTTCTCCTTCTAAATCGAGGAACGTTTCTACGGAAACGACAATATTTTCTTTTGGGAGGCGAGTATCCCCTTTCCGATGCACTATTCCATCTTTACTGCATCCCTCGCCCCTCACACTGACGAATTAACACGGAAGTGGTGTCGCTATGAAATACTATTGGTCCTATGACATCTCCTCCTAAATCGAGTGACGTTTCTATGGAAACGACAAGAGTTTCTTTTGGGAGGAGAGTATCTCCGTTCCGATTCACTATTCCTTCTTTACTGAATCCCTCGCTCCCTCCCATTGACGAATTAACACTGAAATTTAGTCGCTATGGAAGACTATGTGTTCTATAACTTCTCCTTCTAAATCGAGGAACGTTTCTACGGAAACGACAATATTTTCTTTGGGAGGCGAGTATCCTCTTTCCGATGCACTATTCCATCTTTACTGCATCCCTCGCCCCTCACACTGACGAATTAACACGGAAGTGGTGTCGCTTTGAAATACTATTGGTTCTATGACATCTCCTTCTAAATCGAGTAACTTTCTATGGAAACGACAAGAGTTTCTTTTGGGAGGAGAGTATCTCCGTTCCGATTCACTATTCCTTCTTTACTGCATCCCTCGCTCCCTCCCATTGACGAATTAACACTGAAATTGAGTCGCTATGGAAAACTATGTGTTCTATAACTTCGCCTTCTAAATCGAGGAACGTTTCTACGGAAACGACAATAATTTCTTTTGGGAGGCGAGTATCCCCTTTCCGATGCACTATTCCATCTTTACTGCATCCCTCGCCCCTCACACTGACGAATTAACACGGAAGTGGTGTCGCTTTGAAATACTATTGGTTCTATGACATCTCCTTCTAAATCAAGTAACGTTTCTATGGAAACGACAAGAGTTTCTTTTGGGAGGATAGTATCTCCGTTCCGATTCACTATTCCTTCTTTACTGCATCCCTCGCTCCCTCTTATTCACGAATTAACACTGACATTGAGTCGCTATGGAATACTATGTGTTCTATATCTTCTATTTTTCTAAATCGAGGAACGTTTCTACGGGAACGACAATATTTTCTTTTGGGAGGCGAGTATCCCGTTTCCGATACACTATTCCATCTTTACTGCATTCCTCGCCCCTCACACTGACGAATTAACACGGAAGTGGTGTCAATATGAAATACTATTGGTTCTATGACAACTCCTTCTAAATCGAGTAACGTTTCTATGGAAACGACAAGAGTTTCTTTTGGGAGGAGAGTATCTTCGTTCCGATTCACTATTCCTACTTTACTGCATTCCTCGCTCCCTCCCCTTGACGAATTAACACTGAAATTGAGTCGCTATGGAATACTATGTGTTCTATAACTTGTCCTTCTAAATCGAGGAACGTTTCTACGGAAACGACTATATTTTCTTTTGGGAGGCGAGTATCCCCTTTCCGATGCACTATTCCATCTTTACTGCATCCCTCGCCCCTCACACTGACGAATTAACACGGAAGTGGTGTCGCTATGAAATACTATTGGTTCTATGACATCTCCTTCTAAATCGAGTAACGTTTCTATGGAAACGACAAGAGTTTCTTTTGGGAGGAGAGTCTCTCCGTTCCGATTCACTATTCCTTCTTTACTGCATCCCTCGCTCCCTCCCATTGACGAATTAACACTGAAATTGAGTCGCTATGAAATACTATGTGTTCTATAACTTCTCCTTCTAAATCGAGGACCGTTTCTACGGAAACGACAATATTTTCTTTAGGGAGGCGAGTATCCCCTTTCCGATGCACTATTCCATCTTTACTGCATCCCTCGCCCCTCACACTGACGAATTAACACGGAAGTGGTGTCGCTTTGAAATACTATTGGTTCTATGACATCTCCCTCTAAATCGAGTAACGTTTCTATGGAAACGACAAGAGTTTCTTTTGGGAGGAGAGTATCTCCGTTCCGATTCACTATTCCTTCTTTACTGCATCCCTCGCTCCCTCCCATTGACGAATTAACACTGAAATTGAGTCGCTATGGATTACTATGTGTTCTATAACTTCTCCTTCTAAATCGAGGAACGTTTCTACGGAAACGACAATATTTTCTTTTGGGAGGCGAGTATCCCCTTTCCGATGCACTATTCCATCTTTACTGCATCCCTCGCCAATCACACTGACGAATTAACACGGAAGTGGTGTCGCTAAGAAATACTATTGGTTCTATGACATCTCCTTCTAAATCGAGTAACGTTTCTATGGAAACGACAAGAGTTTCTTTTGGGAGGAGAGTATCTCCGTTCCGATTCACTATTCCTTCTTTACTGCATCCCTCGCTCCCTCCCATTGACGAATTAACACTGAAATTGAGTCGCTATGAAATACTATGTGTTCTATAGCTTCTCCTTCTAAATCGAGGAACGTTTCTACGGAAACGACAATATTTTCTTTTGGGAGGCGAGTATCCCCTTTCCGATGCACTATTCCATTTTTACTGCATCCCTCGCCCCTCACACTGACGAATTAACACGAAAGTGGTGTCGCTTTGAAATACTATTGGTTCTATGACATCTCCCTCTAAATCGAGTAACGTTTCTATGGAAACGACAAGAGTTTCTTTTGGGAGGAGAGTATCTCCGTTCCGATTCACTATTCCTTCTTTACTGCATCCCTCGCTCCCTCCCATTGACGAATTAACACTGAAATTGAGTCGCTATGAAATACTATGTGTTCTATAACTTCTCCTTCTAAATCGAGGAACGTTTCTACGGAACCGAAAATACTTTCTTTTGGGAGGCGAGTATCCCCTTTCCGATGCACTATTCCATCTTTACTGCATCCCTCGCCCCTCACACTGACGAATTAACACGGAAGTGGTGTCGCTATGAAATACTATTGGTTCTATGACACCTCCTTGTAAATCGAGTAACGTTACTATGGAATCGACAAGAGTTTCTTTTGGGAGGAGAGTATCTCCGTTCCGATTCACTATTCCTTCTTTACTGCATCCCTCGCTCCCTCCCATTGACGAATTAACACTGAAATTGAGTCGCTATGAAATACTATGTGTTCTATAACTTCTCCTTCTAAATCGAGGAACGTTTCTACGGAAACGACAATATTTTCTTTTGGGAGGCGAGTATCCCCTTTCCGATGCACTATTCCATCTTTACTGTATCCCTCGCCCCTCACACTGACGAATTAACACGGAAGTGGTGTCGCTATGAAATACTATTGGTTCTATGACATCTCCTTCTAAATCGAGTAACGTTTCTATGGAAACGACAAGAGTTTCTTTTGGGAGGAGAGTATCTCCGTTCCGATTCACTATTCCTTCTTTACTGCATCCCTCGCTCCCTCCCATTGACGAATTAACACTGAAATTGAGTCGCTATGAAATACTATGTGTTCTATAACTTCTCCTTCTAAATCGAGGAACGTTTCTACGGAAACGACAATATTTTCTTTTGGGAGGCGAGTATCCCCTTTCCGATGCACTATTCCATCTTTACTGCATCCCTCGCCCCTCACACTGACGAATTAACACGAAAGTGGTGTCGCTTTGAAATACTATTGGTTCTATGACATCTCCCTCTAAATGGAGTAACGTTTCTATGGAAACGACAAGAGTTTCTTTTGGGAGGAGAGTATCTCCGTTCCGATTCACTATTCCTTCTTTACTGCATCCCTCGCTCCCTCCCATTGACGACTTAACACTGAAATTGAGTCGCTATGAAATACTATGTGTTCTATAACTTGTCCTTCTAAATCGAGGAACGTTTCTACGGAAACGACAATATTTTCTTTTGGGAGGCGAGTATCCCCTTTCCGATGCACTATTCCATCTTTACTGCATCCCTCGCCCCTCACACTGACGAATTAACACGGAAGTGCTGTCGCTATGAAATACTATTGGTTGTATGACATCTCCTTCTAAATCGAGTAACGTTTCTATGGAAACGACAAGAGTTTCTTTTGGGAGGAGAGTATCTCCGTTCCGATTCACTATTCCTTCTTTACTGCATCCCTCGCTCCCTCCCATTGACGAATTAACACTGAAATTGAGTCGCTATGAAATACTATGTGTTCTATAACTTCTCCTTCCAAATCGAGGAACGTTTCTACGGAAACGACAATATTTTCTTTTGGAAGGCGAGTATCCCCTTTCCGATGCACTATTCCATCTTTACTGCATCCCTCGCCCCTCACACTGACGAATTAACACGGAAGTGGTGTTGCTTTGAAATACTATTGGTTCTATGACATCTCCCTCTAAATCGAGTAACGTTTCTATGGAAACGACAAGAGTTTCTTTTGGGAGGAGAGTATCTCCGTTCCGATTCACTATTCCTTCATTACTGCATCCCTCGCTCCCTCCCATTGACGAATTAACACTGAAATTGAGTCGCTATGGAATACTATGTGTTCTATAACTTCTCCTTCTAAATCGAGGAACGTTTCTACGGAAACGACAATATTTTCTTTTGGGAGGCGAGTATCCCCTTTCCGATGCACTATTCCATCGTTACTGCATCCCTCGCCCCTCACACTGACGAATTAACACGGAAGTGGTGTCGCTATGAAATACTATTGGTTCTATGACATCTCCTCCTAAATCGAGTGACGTTTCTATGGAAACGACAAGAGTTTCTTTTGGGAGGAGAGTGTCTCCGTTCCGATTCACTATTCCTTCTTTACTGAATCCCTCGCTCCCTCCCATTGACGAATTAACACTGAAATTGAGTCGCTATGTAATACTATGTGTTCTATAACTTCTCCTTTTAAATCGAGGAACGTTTCTACGGAAACGACAATATTTTCTTTTGGGAGGCGAGTATCCCCTTTCCGATGCACTATTCCATCTTTACTGCATCCCTCGCCCCTCACACTGACGAATTAACACGGAAGTGGTGTCGCTTTGAAATACTATTGGTTCTATGACATCTCCTTCTAAATCGAGTAACGTTTCTATGGAAACGACAAGAGTTTCTTTTGGGAGGATAGTATCTCCGTTCCGATTCACTATTCCTTCTTTACTGCATCCCTCGCTCCCTCTTATTCACGAATTAACACTGACATTGAGTCGCTATGGAATACTATGTGTTCTATATCTTCTATTTTTCTAAATCGAGGAACGTTTCTACGGAAACGACAATATTTTCTTTTGGGAGGCGAGTATCCCGTTTCCGATGCACTATTCCATCTTTACTGCATCCCTCGCCCCTCACACTGACGAATTAACACGGAAGTGGTGTCAATATGAAATACTATTGGTTCTATGACAACTCCTTCTAAATCGAGTAACGTTTCTATGGAAACGACAAGAGTTTCTTTTGGGAGGAGAGTATCTCCGTTCCGATTCACTATTCCTTCTTTACTGCATCCCTCGCTCCCTCCCATTGACGAATTAACACTGAAATTGAGTCGCTATGGAAAACTATGTGTTCTATAACTTCTCCTTCTAAATCGAGGAACGTTTCTACGGAAACGACAATATTTTCTTTTGGGAGGCGAGTATCCCCTTTCCGATGCACTATTCCATCTTTACTGCATCCCTCGCCCCTCACACTGACGAATTAACACGGAAGTGCTGTCGCTATGAAATACTATTGGTTGTATGACATCTCCTTCTAAATCGAGTAACGTTTCTATGGAAACGACAAGAGTTTCTTTTGGGAGGAGAGTATCTCCGTTCCGATTCACTATTCCTTCTTTACTGCATCCCTCGCTCCCTCCCATTGACGAATTAACACTGAAATTGAGTCGCTATGAAATACTATGTGTTCTATAACTTCTCCTTCCAAATCGAGGAACGTTTCTACGGAAACGACAATATTTTCTTTTGGAAGGCGAGTATCCCCTTTCCGATGCACTATTCCATCTTTACTGCATCCCTCGCCCCTCACACTGACGAATTAACACGGAAGTGGTGTTGCTTTGAAATACTATTGGTTCTATGACATCTCCCTCTAAATCGAGTAACGTTTCTATGGAAACGACAAGAGTTTCTTTTGGGAGGAGAGTATCTCCGTTCCGATTCACTATTCCTTCATTACTGCATCCCTCGCTCCCTCCCATTGACGAATTAACACTGAAATTGAGTCGCTATGGAGTACTATGTGTTCTATAACTTCTCCTTCTAAATCGAGGAACGTTTCTACGGAAACGACAATATTTTCTTCTGGGAGGCGAGTATCCCCTTTCCGATGCACTATTCCATCTTTACTGCATCCCTCGCCCCTCACACTGACGAATTAACACGGAAGTGGTGTCGCTATGAAATACTATTGGTTCTATGACATCTCCTCCTAAATCGAGTGACGTTTCTATGGAAACGACAAGAGTTTCTTTTGGGAGGAGAGTGTCTCCGTTCCGATTCACTATTCCTTCTTTACTGAATCCCCCGCTCCCTCCCATTGACGAATTAACACTGAAATTGAGTCGCTATGTAATACTATGTGTTCTATAACTTCTCCTTTTAAATCGAGGAACGTTTCTACGGAAACGACAATATTTTCTTTTGGGAGGCGAGTATCCCCTTTCCGATGCACTATTCTATCTTTACTGCATCCCTCGCCCCTCACACTGACGAATTAACGCGGAAGTGGTGTCAATATGAAATACTATTGGTTCTATGACAACTCCTTCTAAATCGAGTAACGTTTCTATGGAAACGACAAGAGTTTCTTTTGGGAGGAGAGTATCTCCGTTCCGATTCACTATTCCTTCTTTACTGCATCCCTCGCTCCCTCCCATTGACGAATTAACACTGAAATTGAGTCGCTATGGAAAACTATGTGTTCTATAACTTCTCCTTCTAAATCGAGGAACGTTTCTACGGAAACAACAATATTTTCTTTTGGGAGGAGAGTAACCCCTTTCCGATGCACTATTCCATCTTTACTGCATCCCTCGCCCCTCACACTGACGAATTAACACGGAAGTGGTGTCGCTTTGAAATACTATTGGTTCTATGACATCTCCTTCTAAATCGAGTAACGTTTCTATGGAAACGACAAGAGTTTCTTTTGGGAGGATAGTATCTCCGTTCCGATTCACTATTCCTTCTTTACTGCATCCCTCGCTCCCTCTTATTCACGAATTAACACTGACATTGAGTCGCTATGGAATACTATGTGTTCTATATCTTCTATTTTTCTAAATCGAGGAACGTTTCTACGGAAACGACAATATTTTCTTTTGGGAGGCGAGTATCCCGTTTCCGATGCACTATTCCATCTTTTCTGCATCCCTCGCCCCTCACACTGACGAATTAACACGGAAGTGGTGTCAATATGAAATACTATTGGTTCTATGACAACTCCTTCTAAATCGAGTAACGTTTCTATGGAAACGACAAGAGTTTCTTTTGGGAGGAGAGTATCTCCGTTCCGATTCACTATTCCTTCTTTACTACATTCCTCGCTCCCTCCCATTGACGAATTAACACTGAAATTGAGTCGCTATGGAATACTATGTGTTCTATAACTTGTCCTTCTAAATCGAGGAACGTTTCTACGGAAACGACAATATTTTCTTTTGGGAGGCGAGTATTCCGTTTCCGATGCACTATTCCATCTTTACTGCATCCCTCGCCCCTCACACTGACGAATTAACACGGAAGTGGTGTCAATATGAAATACTATTGGTTCTATGACAACTCCTTCTAAATCGAGTAACGTTTCTATGGAAACGACAAGAGTTTCTTTTGGGAGGAGAGTATCTCCGTTCCGATTCACTATTCCTTCTTTACTGCATCCCTCGCTCCCTCCCATTGACGAATTAACACTGAAATTGAGTCGCTATGAAATACTATGTGTTCTATAACTTCTCCTTCTAAATCGAGGACCGTTTCTACGGAAACGACAATATTTTCTTTAGGGAGGCGAGTATCCCCTTTCCGATGCACTATTCCATCTTTACTGCATCCCTCGCCCCTCACACTGACGAATTAACACGGAAGTGGTGTCGCTTTGAAATACTATTGGTTCTATGACATCTCCCTCTAAATCGAGTAACGTTTCTATGGAAACGACAAGAGTTTCTTTTGGGAGTAGAGTATCTCCGTTCCGATTCACTATTCCTTCTTTACTGCATCCCTCGCTCCCTCCCATTGACGAATTAACACTGAAATTGAGTCGCTATGAATTACTATGTGTTCTATAACTTCTCCTTCTAAATCGAGGAACGTTTCTACGGAAACGACAATATTTTCTTTTGGGAGGCGAGTATCCCCTTTCCGATGCACTATTCCATCTTTACTGCATCCCTCGCCAATCACACTGACGAATTAACACGGAAGTGGTGTCGCTAAGAAATACTATTGGTTCTATGACATCTCCTTCTAAATCGAGTAACGTTTCTATGGAAACGACAAGAGTTTCTTTTGGGAGGAGAGTATCTCCGTTCCGATTCACTATTCCTTCTTTACTGCATCCCTCGCTCCCTCCCATTGACGAATTAACACTGAAATTGAGTCGCTATGAAATACTATGTGTTCTATAGCTTCTCCTTCTAAATCGAGGAACGTTTCTACGGAAACGACAATATTTTCTTTTGGGAGGCGAGTATCCCCTTTCCGATGCACTATTCCATTTTTACTGCATCCCTCGCCCCTCACACTGACGAATTAACACGAAAGTGGTGTCGCTTTGAAATACTATTGGTTCTATGACATCTCCCTCTAAATCGAGTAACGTTTCTATGGAAACGACAAGAGTTTCTTTTGGGAGGAGAGTATCTCCGTTCCGATTCACTATTCCTTCTTTACTGCATCCCTCGCTCCCTACCATTGACGAATTAACACTGAAATTGAGTCGCTATGAAATACTATGTGTTCTATAACTTCGCCTTCTAAATCGAGGAACGTTTCTACGGAAACGAAAATACTTTCTTTTGGGAGGCGAGTATCCCCTTTCCGATGCACTATTCCATCTTTACTGCATCCCTCGCCCCTCACACTGACGAATTAACACGGAAGTGGTGTCGCTATGAAATACTATTGGTTCTATGACACCTCCTTGTAAATCGAGTAACGTTACTATGGAAACGACAAGAGTTTCTTTTGGGAGGAGAGTATCTCCGTTCCGATTCACTATTCCTTCTTTACTGCATCCCTCGCTCCCTCCCATTGACGAATTAACACTGAAATTGAGTCGCTATGAAATACTATGTGTTCTATAACTTCTCCTTCTAAATCGAGGAACGTTTCTACGGAAACGACAATATTTTCTTTTGGGAGGCGAGTATCCCCTTTCCGATGCACTATTCCATCTTTACTGTATCCCTCGCCCCTCACACTGACGAATTAACACGGAAGTGGTGTCGCTATGAAATACTATTGGTTCTATGACATCTCCTTCTAAATCGAGTAACGTTTCTATGGAAACGACAAGAGTTTCTTTTGGGAGGAGAGTATCTCCGTTCCGATTCACTATTCCTTCTTTACTGCATCCCTCGCTCCCTCCCATTGACGAATTAACACTGAAATTGAGTCGCTATGAAATACTATGTGTTCTATAACTTCTCCTTCTAAATCGAGGAACGTTTCTACGGAAACGACAATATTTTCTTTTGGGAGGCGAGTATCCCCTTTCCGATGCACTATTCCATCTTTACTGCATCCCTCGCCCCTCACACTGACGAATTAACACGAAAGTGGTGTCGCTATGAAATACTATTGGTTCTATGACATCTCCCTCTAAATGGAGTAACGTTTCTATGGAAACGACAAGAGTTTCTTTTGGGAGGAGAGTATCTCCGTTCCGATTCACTATTCCTTCTTTACTGCATCCCTCGCTCCCTCCCATTGACGACTTAACACTGAAATTGAGTCGCTATGAAATACTATGTGTTCTATAACTTGTCCTTCTAAATCGAGGAACGTTTCTACGGAAACGACAATATTTTCTTTTGGGAGGCGAGTATCCCCTTTCCGATGCACTATTCCATCTTTACTGCATCCCTCGCCCCTCACACTGACGAATTAACACGGAAGTGCTGTCGCTATGAAATACTATTGGTTGTATGACATCTCCTTCTAAATCGAGTAACGTTTCTATGGAAACGACAAGAGTTTCTTTTGGGAGGAGAGTATCTCCGTTCCGATTCACTATTCCTTCTTTACTGCATCCCTCGCTCCCTCCCATTGACGAATTAACACTGAAATTGAGTCGCTATGAAATACTATGTGTTCTATAACTTCTCCTTCTAAATCGAGGAACGTTTCTACGGAAACGACAATATTTTCTTTTGGAAGGCGAGTATCCCCTTTCCGATGCACTATTCCATCTTTACTGCATCCCTCGCCCCTCACACTGACGAATTAACACGGAAGTGGTGTTGCTTTGAAATACTATTGGTTCTATGACATCTCCCTCTAAATCGAGTAACGTTTCTATGGAAACGACAAGAGTTTCTTTTGGGAGGAGAGTATCTCCGTTCCGATTCACTATTCCTTCATTACTGCATCCCTCGCTCCCTCCCATTGACGAATTAACACTGAAATTGAGTCGCTATGGAATACTATGTGTTCTATAACTTCTCCTTCTAAATCGAGGAACGTTTCTACGGAAACGACAATATTTTCTTTTGGGAGGCGAGTATCCCCTTTCCGATGCACTATTCCATCTTTACTGCATCCCTCGCCCCTCACACTGACGAATTAACACGGAAGTGGTGTCGCTATGAAATACTATTGGTTCTATGACATCTCCTCCTAAATCGAGTGACGTTTCTATGGAAACGACAAGAGTTTCTTTTGGGAGGAGAGTATCTCCGTTCCGATTCACTATTCCTTCTTTACTGAATCCCTCGCTCCCTCCCATTGACGAATTAACACTGAAATTGAGTCGCTATGTAATACTATGTGTTCTATAACTTCTCCTTTTAAATCGAGGAACGTTTCTACGGAAACGACAATATTTTCTTTTGGGAGGCGAGTATCCCCTTTCCGATGCACTATTCCATCTTTACTGCATCCCTCGCCCCTCACACTGACGAATTAACGCGGAAGTGGTGTCAATATGAAATACTATTGGTTCTATGACAACTCCTTCTAAATCGAGTAACGTTTCTATTTAAACGACAAGAGTTTCTTTTGGGAGGAGAGTATCTCCGTTCCGATTCACTATTCCTTCTTTACTGCATCCCTCGCTCCCTCCCATTGACGAATTAACACTGAAATTGAGTCGCTATGGAATACTATGTGTTCTATAACTTCTCCTTCTAAATCGAGGAACGTTTCTACGGAAACGACAATATTTTCTTTTGGGAGGCGAGTATCCCCTTTCCGATGCACTATTCCATCTTTACTGCATCCCTCGCCCCTCACACTGACGAATTAACACGGAAGTGGTGTCGCTATGAAATACTATTGGTTCTATGACATCTCCTCCTAAATCGAGTGACGTTTCTATGGAAACGACAAGAGTTTCTTTTGGGAGGAGAGTATCTCCGTTCCGAATCACTATTCCTTCTTTACTGAATCCCTCGCTCCCTCCCATTGACGAATTAACACTGAAATTGAGTCGCTATGTAATACTATGTGTTCTATAACTTCTCCTTTTAAATCGAGGAACGTTTCTACGGAAACGACAATATTTTCTTTTGGGAGGCGAGTATCCCCTTTCCGATGCACTATTCCATCTTTACTGCATCCCTCGCCCCTCACACTGACGAATTAACGCGGAAGTGGTGTCAATATGAAATACTATTGGTTCTATGACAACTCCTTCTAAATCGAGTAACGTTTCTATTTAAACGACAAGAGTTTCTTTTGGGAGGAGAGTATCTCCGTTCCGATTCACTATTCCTTCTTTACTGCATTCCTCGCTCCCTCCCATTGACGAATTAACACTGAAATTGAGTCGCTATGGAAAACTATGTGTTCTATAACTTCTCCTTCTAAATCGAGGAACGTTTCTACGGAAACGACAATATTTTCTTTTGGGAGGAGAGTAACCCCTTTCCGATGCACTATTCCATCTTTACTGCATCCCTCGCCCCTCACACTGACGAATTAACACGGAAGTGGTGTCGCTTTGAAATACTATTGGTTCTATGACATCTCCTTCTAAATCGAGTAACGTTTCTATGGAAACGACAAGAGTTTCTTTTGGGAGGATAGTATCTCCGTTCCGATTCACTATTCCTTCTTTACTGCATCCCTCGCTCCCTCTTATTCACGAATTAACACTGACATTGAGTCGCTATGGAATACTATGTGTTCTATATCTTCTATTTTTCTAAATCGAGGAACGTTTCTACGGAAACGACAATATTTTCTTTTGGGAGGCGAGTATCCCGTTTCCGATGCACTATTCCATCTTTACTGCATCCCTCGCCCCTCACACTGACGAATTAACACGGAAGTGGTGTCAATATGAAATACTATTGGTTCTATGACAACTCCTTCTAAATCGAGTAACGTTTCTATGGAAACGACAAGAGTTTCTTTTGGGAGGAGAGTATCTCCGTTCCGATTCACTATTCCTTCTTTACTGCATTCCTCGCTCCCTCCCATTGACGAATTAACACTGAAATTGAGTCGCTATGGAATACTATGTGTTCTATAACTTGTCCTTCTAAATCGAGGAACGTTTCTACGGAAACGACAATATTTTCTTTTGGGAGGCGAGTATTCCGTTTCCGATGCACTATTCCATCTTTACTGCATCCCTCGCCCCTCACACTGACGAATTAACAAGGAAGTGGTGTCAATATGAAATACTATTGGTTCTATGACAACTCCTTCTAAATCGAGTAACGTTTCTATGGAAACGACAAGAGTTTCTTTTGGGAGGAGAGTATCTCCGTTCCGATTCACTATTCCTTCTTTACAGCATTCCTCGCTCCCTCCCATTGACGAATTAACACTGAAATTGAGTCCCTATGGAATACTAAGTGTTCTATAACTTCTCCCTCTAAATCGAGGAACGTTTCTACGGAAACGACAATATTTTCTTTTGGGAGGCGAGTATCCCCTTTCCGATGCACTATTCCATCTTTACTGCATCCCTCGCCCCTCACACTGACGAATTAACACGGAAGTGGTGTCGCTTTGAAATACTATTGGTTCTATGACATCTCCCTCTAAATCGAGTAACGTTTCTATGGAAACGACAAGAGTTTCTTTTGGGAGGAGAGTATCTCCGTTCCGATTCACTATTCCTTCTTTACTGCATCCCTCGCTCCCTCCCATTGACGAATTAACACTGACATTGAGTCGCTATGGAATACTATGTGTTCTATATCTTCTATTTTTCTAAATCGAGGAACGTTTCTACGGAAACGACAATATTTTCTTTTGGGAGGCGAGTATCCCGTTTCCGATGCACTATTCCATCTTTACTGCATCGCTCGCCCCTCACACTGACGAATTAACACGGAAGTGGTGTCAATATGAAATACTATTGGTTCTATGACAACTCCTTCTAAATCGAGTAACGTTTCTATGGAAACGACAACAGTCTCTTTTGGGAGGAGAGTATCTCCGTTCCGATTCACTATTCGTTCTTTACTGCATTCCTCGCTCCCTCCCATTGACGAATTAACACTGAAATTGAGTCGCTATGGTATACTATGTGTTCTATAACTTGTCCTTCTAAATCGAGGAACGTTTCTACGGAAACGACAATATTTTCTTTTGGGAGGCGAGTATCCCCTGTCCGATGCACTATTCCATCTTTACTGCATCCCTCGCCCCTCACACTGACGAATTAACACGGAAGTGGTGTCGCTATGAAATACTATTGGTTCTATGACATCTCCTTATAAATCGAATAACGTTTCTATGGAAACGACAAGAGTTTCTTTTGGGAGGAGAGTATCCCCTTTCCGATGCACTATTCCATCTTTACTGCATCCCTCGCCCCTCACACTGACGAATTAACACGGTAGTGGTGTCGCTATGATATACTATTGGTTCTATGACATCTCCTTCTAAATCGAGTAACGTTTCTATGGAAACGACAAGAGTTTCTGTTGGGAGGAGAGTATCTCCGTTCCGATTCACTATTCCTTCTTTACTGCATCCCTCGCTCCCTCCCATTGACGAATTAACACTGAAATTGTGTCGCTATGGAATACTATGTGTTCTATAACTTGTCCTTCTAAATCGAGGAACGTTTCTACGGAAACGACAATATTTTCTTTTGGGAGGCGAGTATCCCGTTTCCGATGCACTATTCCATCTTTACTGCATCCCTCGCCCCTCACACTGACGAATTAACGCGGAAGTGGTGTCAATATGATATACTATTGGTTCTATGACAACTCCTTCTAAATCGAGTAACGTTTCTATGGAAACGACAAGAGTTTCTTTTGGGAGGAGAGTATCTCCGTTCCGATTCACTATTCCTTCTTTACTGCATTCCTCGCTCCCTCTCATTGACGAAATAACACTGAAGTTGAGTCGCTATGGAATACTATGTGTTCTATAACTTGTCCTTCTAAATCGAGGAACGTTTCTACGGAAACGACAATATTTTCTTTTGGGAGGCGAGTATCCCCTTTCCGATGCACTATTCCATCTTTACTGCATCCCTCGCCCCTCACACTGACGAATTAACACGGAAGTGGTGTCGCTATGAAATACTATTGGTTCTATGACATCTCCTTCTAAATCGAGTAACGTTTCTATGGAAACGACAAGAGTTTCTTTTGGGAGGAGAGTATCTCCGTTCCGATTCACTATTCCTTCTTTACTGCATCCCTCGCTCCCTCCCAATGACGAATTAACACTGAAATTGAGTCGCTATGAAATACTATGTGTTCTATAACTTCTCCTTCTAAATCGAGGAACGTTTCTACGGAAACGACAATATTTTCTTTTGGGAGGCGAGTATCCCCTTTCCGATGCACTATTCCATCTTTACTGCATCCCTCCCCTTTCACACTGACGAATTAACGCGGAAGTGGTGTCAATATGAAATACTATTGGTTCTAAGACATCTCCTTCTAAATCGAGTAACGTTTCTATGGAAACGACAAGAGTTTCTTTTGGGAGGCGAGTATCCCCTTTCCGATGCACTATTCCATCTTTACTGCATCCCTCGCCCCTCACACTGACGAATTAACACGGAAGTGGTGTCGCTATGATATACTATTGGTTCTATGACATCTCCCTCTAAATCGAGTAACGTTTCTATGGAAACGACAAGAGTTTCTTTTGGGAGGAGAGTATCTCCGTTCCGATTCACTATTCCTTCTTTACTGCATCCCTCGCTCCCTCCCATTGACGAATTAACACTGAAATTGAGTCGCTATGAAATACTATGTGTTCTATAACTTCTCCTTCTAAATCGAGGAACGTTTCTACGGAAACGACAATATTTTCTTTTGGGAGGCGAGTATCCCCTTTCCGATGCACTATTCCATTTTTACTGCATCCCTCGCCCCTCACACTGACGAATTAACACGGAAGTGGTGTCGCTATGAAATACTATTGGTTCTATGACACCTCCTTGTAAATCGAGTAACGTTACTATGGAAACGACAAGAGTTTCTTTTGGGAGGAGAGTATCTCCGTTCCGATTCACTATTCCTTCTTTACTGCATCCCTCGCTCCCTCCCATTGACGAATTAACACTGAAATTGAGTCGCTATGAATACTGTGTGTTCTATAACTTCTCCTTCTAAATCGAGGAACGTTTCTACGGAAACGACAATATTTTCTTTTGGGAGGCGAGTATCCCCTTTCCGATGCACTATTCCATCTTTACTGCATCCCTCGCCCCTCACACTGACGAATTAACACGGAAGTGGTGTCGCTATGAAATACTATTGGTTCTATGACATCTCCTGCTAAATCGAGTAACGTTTCTATGGAAACGACAAGAGTTTCTTTTGGGAGGCGAGTATCCCCTTTCCGATGCACTATTCCATCTTTACTGCATCCCTCGCCCCTCACACTGACGAATTAACACGGAAGTGGTGTCGCTATGATATACTATTGGTTCTATGACATCTCCCTCTAAATCGAGTAACGTTTCTATGGAAACGACAAGAGTTTCTTTTGGGAGGATAGTATCTCCGTTCCGATTCACTATTCCTTCTTTACTGCATCCCTCGCTCCCTCTTATTCACGAATTAACACTGACATTGAGTCGCTATGGAATACTATGTGTTCTATATCTTCTATTTTTCTAAATCGAGGAACGTTTCTACGGAAACGACAATATTTTCTTTTGGGAGGCGAGTATCCCGTTTCCGATGCACTATTCCATCTTTACTGCATCCCTCGCCCCTCACACTGACGAATTAACACGGAAGTGGTGTCAATATGAAATACTATTGGTTCTATGACAACTCCTTCTAAATCGAGTAACGTTTCTATGGAAACGACAAGAGTTTCTTTTGGGAGGAGAGTATCTCCGTTCCGATTCACTATTCCTTCTTTACTGCATTCCTCGCTCCCTCCCATTGACGAATTAACACTGAAATTGAGTCGCTATGGAATACTATGTGTTCTATAACTTGTCCTTCTAAATCGAGGAACGTTTCTACGGAAACGACAATATTTTCTTTTGGGAGGCGAGTATTCCGTTTCCGATGCACTATTCCATCTTTACTGCATCCCTCGCCCCTCACACTGACGAATTAACACGGAAGTGGTGTCAATATGAAATACTATTGGTTCTATGACAACTCCTTCTAAATCGAGTAACGTTTCTATGGAAACGACAAGAGTTTCTTTTGGGAGGAGAGTATCTCCGTTCCGATTCACTATTCCTTCTTTACTGCATTCCTCGCTCCCTCCCATTGACGAATTAACACTGAAATTGAGTCCCTATGGAATACTAAGTGTTCTATAACTTCTCCCTCTAAATCGAGGAACGTTTCTACGGAAACGACAATATTTTCTTTTGGGAGGCGAGTATCCCCTTTCCGATGCACTATTCCATCTTTACTGCATCCCTCGCCCCTCACACTGACGAATTAACACGGAAGTGGTGTCGCTTTGAAATACTATTGGTTCTATGACATCTCCCTCTAAATCGAGTAACGTTTCTATGGAAACGACAAGAGTTTCTTTTGGGAGGAGAGTATCTCCGTTCCGATTCACTATTCCTTCTTTACTGCATCCCTCGCTCCCTCCCATTGACGAATTAACACTGACATTGAGTCGCTATGGAATACTATGTGTTCTATATCTTCTATTTTTCTAAATCGAGGAACGTTTCTACGGAAACGACAATATTTTCTTTTGGGAGGCGAGTATCCCGTTTCCGATGCACTATTCCATCTTTACTGCATCGCTCGCCCCTCACACTGACGAATTAACACGGAAGTGGTGTCAATATGAAATACTATTGGTTCTATGACAACTCCTTCTAAATCGAGTAACGTTTCTATGGAAACGACAACAGTCTCTTTTGGGAGGAGAGTATCTCCGTTCCGATTCACTATTCGTTCTTTACTGCATTCCTCGCTCCCTCCCATTGACGAATTAACACTGAAATTGAGTCGCTATGGTATACTATGTGTTCTATAACTTGTCCTTCTAAATCGAGGAACGTTTCTACGGAAACGACAATATTTTCTTTTGGGAGGCGAGTATCCCCTGTCCGATGCACTATTCCATCTTTACTGCATCCCTCGCCCCTCACACTGACGAATTAACACGGAAGTGGTGTCGCTATGAAATACTATTGGTTCTATGACATCTCCTTATAAATCGAATAACGTTTCTATGGAAACGACAAGAGTTTCTTTTGGGAGGAGAGTATCCCCTTTCCGATGCACTATTCCATCTTTACTGCATCCCTCGCCCCTCACACTGACGAATTAACACGGTAGTGGTGTCGCTATGATATACTATTGGTTCTATGACATCTCCTTCTAAATCGAGTAACGTTTCTATGGAAACGACAAGAGTTTCTGTTGGGAGGAGAGTATCTCCGTTCCGATTCACTATTCCTTCTTTACTGCATCCCTCGCTCCCTCCCATTGACGAATTAACACTGAAATTGTGTCGCTATGGAATACTATGTGTTCTATAACTTGTCCTTCTAAATCGAGGAACGTTTCTACGGAAACGACAATATTTTCTTTTGGGAGGCGAGTATCCCGTTTCCGATGCACTATTCCATCTTTACTGCATCCCTCGCCCCTCACACTGACGAATTAACGCGGAAGTGGTGTCAATATGATATACTATTGGTTCTATGACAACTCCTTCTAAATCGAGTAACGTTTCTATGGAAACGACAAGAGTTTCTTTTGGGAGGAGAGTATCTCCGTTCCGATTCACTATTCCTTCTTTACTGCATTCCTCGCTCCCTCTCATTGACGAAATAACACTGAAATTGAGTCGCTATGGAATACTATGTGTTCTATAACTTGTCCTTCTAAATCGAGGAACGTTTCTACGGAAACGACAATATTTTCTTTTGGGAGGCGAGTATCCCCTTTCCGATGCACTATTCCATCTTTACTGCATCCCTCGCCCCTCACACTGACGAATTAACACGGAAGTGGTGTCGCTATGAAATACTATTGGTTCTATGACATCTCCTTCTAAATCGAGTAACGTTTCTATGGAAACGACAAGAGTTTCTTTTGGGAGGAGAGTATCTCCGTTCCGATTCACTATTCCTTCTTTACTGCATCCCTCGCTCCCTCCCAATGACGAATTAACACTGAAATTGAGTCGCTATGAAATACTATGTGTTCTATAACTTCTCCTTCTAAATCGAGGAACGTTTCTACGGAAACGACAATATTTTCTTTTGGGAGGCGAGTATCCCCTTTCCGATGCACTATTCCATCTTTACTGCATCCCTCCCCTTTCACACTGACGAATTAACGCGGAAGTGGTGTCAATATGAAATACTATTGGTTCTAAGACATCTCCTTCTAAATCGAGTAACGTTTCTATGGAAACGACAAGAGTTTCTTTTGGGAGGCGAGTATCCCCTTTCCGATGCACTATTCCATCTTTACTGCATCCCTCGCCCCTCACACTGACGAATTAACACGGAAGTGGTGTCGCTATGATTTACTATTGGTTCTATGACATCTCCCACTAAATCGAGTAACGTTTCTATGGAAACGACAAGAGTTTCTTTTGGGAGGAGAGTATCTCCGTTCCGATTCACTATTCCTTCTTTACTGCATCCCTCGCTCCCTCCCATTGACGAATTAACACTGAAATTGAGTCGCTATGAAATACTATGTGTTCTATAACTTCTCCTTCTAAATCGAGGAACGTTTCTACGGAAACGACAATATTTTCTTTTGGGAGGCGAGTATCCCCTTTCCGATGCACTATTCCATTTTTACTGCATCCCTCGCCCCTCACACTGACGAATTAACACGGAAGTGGTGTCGCTATGAAATACTATTGGTTCTATGACACCTCCTTGTAAATCGAGTAACGTTACTATGGAAACGACAAGAGTTTCTTTTGGGAGGAGAGTATCTCCGTTCCGATTCACTATTCCTTCTTTACTGCATCCCTCGCTCCCTCCCATTGACGAATTAACACTGAAATTGAGTCGCTATGAATACTGTGTGTTCTATAACTTCTCCTTCTAAATCGAGGAACGTTTCTACGGAAACGACAATATTTTCTTTTGGGAGGCGAGTATCCCCTTTCCGATGCACTATTCCATCTTTACTGCATCCCTCGCCCCTCACACTGACGAATTAACACGGAAGTGGTGTCGCTATGAAATACTATTGGTTCTATGACATCTCCTTCTAAATCGAGTAACGTTTCTATGGAAACGACAAGAGTCTCTTTTGGGAGGGGAGTATCTCCGTTCCGATTCACTATTCCTTCTTTACTGCATCCCTAGCTCCCTCCCATTGACGAATTAACTCTGAAATTGGGTCACTATGAAATACTATGTGTTCCATAACTTCTCCTTCTAAATCGAGGAACGTTTCTACGGAAACGACAATATTTTCTTTTGGGAGGCGAGTATCCCCTTTCCGATGCACTATTCCATCTTTACTGCATCCCTCGCCCCTCACACTGACGAATTAACACGGAAGTGGTGTCGCTATCAAATACTATTGGTTCTATGACATCTCCCTCTAAATCGAGTAACGTTTCTATGGAAACGACAAGAGTTTCTTTTGGGAGGAGAGTATCTCCGTTCCGATTCACTATTCCTTCTTTACTGCATCCCTCGCTCCCTCCCATTGACGAATTAACACTGAAATTGAGTCGCTATGAAATACTATGTGTTCTATAACTTCTCCTTCTAAATCGAGGAACGTTTCTACGGAAACGACAATATTTTCTTTTGGGAGGCGAGTATCCCCTTTCCGATGCACTATTCCATCTTTACTGCATCCCTCGCCCCTCACACTGACGAATTAACACGGAAGTGGTGTCGCTATGAAATACTATTGGTTCTATGACACCTCCTTGTAAATCGAGTAACGTTACTATGGAAACGACAAGAGTTTCTTTTGGGAGGAGAGTATCTCCGTTCCGATTCACTATTCCTTCTTTACTGCATCCCTCGCTCCCTCCCATTGACGAATTAACACTGAAATTGACTCGCTGTGAAATACTATGTGTTCTATAACTTCTCCTTCTAAATCGAGGAACGTTTCTACGGAAACGACAATATTTTCTTTTGGGAGGCGAGTATCCCCTTTCCGATGCACTATTCCATCTTTACTGCATCCCTCGCCCCTCACACTGACGAATTAACACGGAAGTGGTGTCGCTATGAAATACTATTGGTTCTATGACATCTCCTTCTAAATCGAGTAACGTTTCTATGGAAACGACAGGAGTTTCTTTTGGGAGGAGAGTATCTCCGTTCCGATTCACTATTCCTTCTTTACTGCATCCCTCGCTCCCTCCCATTGACGAATTAACACTGAAATTGAGTCGCTATGAAATACTATGTGTTCTATAACTTCTCCTTCTAAATCGAGGAACGTTTCTACGGAAACGACAATATTTTCTTTTGGGAGGCGAGTATCCCCTTTCCGATGCACTATTCCATCTTTACTGCATCCCTCGCCCCTCACACTGACGAATTAACACGAAAGTGGTGTCGCTTTGAAATACTATTGGTTCTATGACATCTCCCTCTAAATCGAGTAACGTTTCTATGGAAACGACAAGAGTTTCTTTTGGGAGGAGAGTATCTCCGTTCCGATTCACTATTCCTTCTTTACTGCATCCCTCGCTCCCTCCCATTGACGAATTAACACTGAAATTGAGTCGCTATGAAATACTATGTGTTCTATAACTTCTCCTTCTAAATCGAGGAACGTTTCTACGGAAACGACAATATTTTCTTTTGGGAGGCGAGTATCCCCTTTCCGATGCACTATTCCATCTTTACTGCATCCCTCGCCCCTCACACTGACGAATTAACACGGAAGTGGTGTCGCTATGAAATACTATTGGTTCTATGACATCTCCTCCTAAATCGAGTGACGTTTCTATGGAAACGACAAGAGTTTCTTTTGGGAGGAGAGTATCTCCGTTCCGATTCACTATTCCTTCTTTACTGAATCCCTCGCTCCCTCCCATTGACGAATTAACACTGAAATTGAGTCGCTATGGAATACTATGTGTTCTATAACTTCTCCTTTTAAATCGAGGAACGTTTCTACGGAAACGACAATATTTTCTTTTGGGAGGCGAGTATCCCCTTTCCGATGCACTATTCCATCTTTACTGCATCCCTCGCCCCTCACACTGACGAATTAACGCGGAAGTGGTGTCAATATGATATACTATTGGTTCTATGACATCTCCCTCTAAATCGAGTAACGTTTCTATGGAAAAGACAAGAGTTTCTTTTGGGAGGAGAGTATCTCCGTTCCGATTCACTATTCCTTCTTTACTGCATTCCTCGCTCCCTCCCATTGACGAATTAACACTGAAATTGAGTCCCTATGGAATACTATGTGTTCTATAACTTCTCCTTCTAAATCGAGGAACGTTTCTACGGAAACGACAATATTTTCTTTTGGGAGGCGAGTATCCCCTTTCCGATGCACTATTCCATCTTTACTGCATCCCTCGCCCCTCACACTGACGAATTAACACGGAAGTGGTGTCGCTTTGAAATACTATTCGTTCTATGACATCTCCCTCTAAATCGAGTAACGTTTCTATGGAAACGACAAGAGTTTCTTTTGGGAGGAGAGTATCTCCGTTCCGATTCACTATTCCTTCATTACTGCATCCCTCGTTCCCTCCCATTGACGAATTAACACTGAAATTGAGTCGCTATGGAATACTATGTGTTCTATAACTTCTCCTTCTAAATCGAGGAACGTTTCTACGGAAACGACAATATTTTCTTTTGGGAGGCGAGTATCCCCTTTCCGATGCACTATTCCATCTTTACTGCATCCCTCGCCCCTCACACTGACGAATTAACACGGAAGTGGTGTCGCTATGAAATACTATTGGTTCTATGACATCTCCTCCTAAATCGAGTGACGTTTCTATGGAAACGACAAGAGTTTCTTTTGGGAGGAGAGTATCTCCGTTCCGATTCACTATTCCTTCTTTACTGAATCCCTCGCTCCCTCCCATTGACGAATTAACACTGAAATTGAGTCGCTATGGAATACTATGTGTTCTATAACTTCTCCTTTTAAATCGAGGAACGTTTCTACGGAAACGACAATATTTTCTTTTGGGAGGCGAGTATCCCCTTTCCGATGCACTATTCCATCTTTACTGCATCCCTCGCCCCTCACACTGACGAATTAACGCGGAAGTGGTGTCAATATGATATACTATTGGTTCTATGACATCTCCCTCTAAATCGAGTAACGTTTCTATGGAAAAGACAAGAGTTTCTTTTGGGAGGAGAGTATCTCCGTTCCGATTCACTATTCCTTCTTTACTGCATTCCTCGCTCCCTCCCATTGACGAATTAACACTGAAATTGAGTCCCTATGGAATACTATGTGTTCTATAACTTCTCCTTCTAAATCGAGGAACGTTTCTACGGAAACGACAATATTTTCTTTTGGGAGGCGAGTATCCCCTTTCCGATGCACTATTCCATCTTTACTGCATCCCTCGCCCCTCACACTGACGAATTAACACGGAAGTGGTGTCGCTTTGAAATACTATTGGTTCTATGACATCTCCCTCTAAATCGAGTAACGTTTCTATGGAAACGACAAGAGTTTCTTTTGGGAGGAGAGTATCTCCGTTCCGATTCACTATTCCTTCTTTACTGCATCCCTCGCTCCCTCCAATTGACGAATTAACACTGACATTGAGTTGCTATGGAATACTATGTGCTCTATATCTTCTATTTTTCTAAATCGAGGAACGTTTCTGCGGAAACGACAATATTTTCTTTTGGGAGGCGAGTATCCCGTTTCCGATGCACTATTCCATCTTTACTGCATCCCTCGCCCCTCACACTGACGAATTAACACGGAAGTGGTGTCAATATGAAATACTATTGGTTCTATGACAACTCCTTCTAAATCGAGTAACGTTTCTATGGAAACGACAAGAGTTTCTTTTGGGAGGAGAGTATCTCCGTTCCGATTCACTATTCCTTCTTTACTGCATTCCTCGCTCCCTCCCATTGACGAATTAACACTTAAATTGAGTCGCTATGGAATACTATGTGTTCCATAACTTGTCCTTCTAAATCGAGGAACGTTTCTACGGAAACGACAATATTTTCTTTTGGGAGGCGAGTATCCCCTTTCCGATGCACTATTCCATCTTTACTGCATCCCTCGCCCCTCACACTGACGAATTAACACGGAAGTGGTGTCGCTATGAAATACTATTGGTTCTATGACATCTCCTACTAAATCGAGTAACGTTTCTATGGAAACGACAAGAGTTTTTTTGGGAGGAGAGTATCTCCGTTCCGATTCACTATTCCTTCTTTACTGCATCCCTCGCTCCCTCCCATTGACGAATTAACACTGAAATTGAGTCGCTATGAGATACTATGTGTTCTATGACATCTCCTTCTAAATCGAGGAACGTTTCTACGGAAACGACAATATTTTCTTTTGGGAGGCGAGTATCCCGTTTCCGATGCACTATTCCATCTTTACTGCATCCCTCGCCCCTCACACTGACGAATTAACGCGGAAGTGGTGTCAATATGATATACTATTGGTTCTATGACAACTCCTTCTAAATCGAGTAACGTTTCTATGGAAACGACAAGAGTTTCTTTTGGGAGGAGAGTATCTCCGTTCCGATTCACTATTCCTTCTTTACTGCATTCCTCGCTCCCTCTCATTGACGAAATAACACTGAAATTGAGTCGCTATGGAATACTATGTGTTCTATAACTTGTCCTTCTAAATCGAGGAACGTTTCTACGGAAACGACAATATTTTCTTTTGGGAGGCGAGTATCCCCTTTCCGATGCACTATTCCATCTTTACTGCATCCCTCGCCCCTCACACTGACGAATTAACACGGAAGTGGTGTCGCTATGAAATACTATTGGTTCTATGACATCTCCTTCTAAATCGAGTAACGTTTCTATGGAAACGACAAGAGTTTCTTTTGGGAGGAGAGTATCTCCGTTCCGATTCACTATTCCTTCTTTACTGCATCCCTCGCTCCCTCCCAATGACGAATTAACACTGAAATTGAGTCGCTATGAAATACTATGTGTTCTATAACTTCTCCTTCTAAATCGAGGAACGTTTCTACGGAAACGACAATATTTTCTTTTGGGAGGCGAGTATCCCCTTTCCGATGCACTATTCCATCTTTACTGCATCCCTCCCCTTTCACACTGACGAATTAACGCGGAAGTGGTGTCAATATGAAATACTATTGGTTCTAAGACATCTCCTTCTAAATCGAGTAACGTTTCTATGGAAACGACAAGAGTTTCTTTTGGGAGGCGAGTATCCCCTTTCCGATGCACTATTCCATCTTTACTGCATCCCTCGCCCCTCACACTGACGAATTAACACGGAAGTGGTGTCGCTATGAAATACTATTGGTTCTATGACACCTCCTTGTAAATCGAGTAACGTTACTATGGAAACGACAAGAGTTTCTTTTGGGAGGAGAGTATCTCCGTTCCGATTCACTATTCCTTCTTTACTGCATCCCTCGCTCCCTCCCATTGACGAATTAACACTGAAATTGAGTCGCTATGAATACTGTGTGTTCTATAACTTCTCCTTCTAAATCGAGGAACGTTTCTACGGAAACGACAATATTTTCTTTTGGGAGGCGAGTATCCCCTTTCCGATGCACTATTCCATCTTTACTGCATCCCTCGCCCCTCACACTGACGAATTAACACGGAAGTGGTGTCGCTATGAAATACTATTGGTTCTATGACATCTCCTTCTAAATCGAGTAACGTTTCTATGGAAACGACAAGAGTCTCTTTTGGGAGGGGAGTATCTCCGTTCCGATTCACTATTCCTTCTTTACTGCATCCCTAGCTCCCTCCCATTGACGAATTAACTCTGAAATTGGGTCACTATGAAATACTATGTGTTCCATAACTTCTCCTTCTAAATCGAGGAACGTTTCTACGGAAACGACAATATTTTCTTTTGGGAGGCGAGTATCCCCTTTCCGATGCACTATTCCATCTTTACTGCATCCCTCGCCCCTCACACTGACGAATTAACACGGAAGTGGTGTCGCTATCAAATACTATTGGTTCTATGACATCTCCTTCTAAATCGAGTAACGTTTCTATGGAAACGACAAGAGTTTCTTTTGGGAGGAGAGTATCTCCGTTCCGATTCACTATTCCTTCTTTACTGCATCCCTCGCTCCCTCCCATTGACGAATTAACACTGAAATTGAGTCGCTATGAAATACTATGTGTTCTATAACTTCTCCTTCTAAATCGAGGAACGTTTCTACGGAAACGACAATATTTTCTTTTGGGAGGCGAGTATCCCCTTTCCGATGCACTATTCCATCTTTACTGCATCCCTCGCCCCTCACACTGACGAATTAACACGGAAGTGGTGTCGCTATGAAATACTATTGGTTCTATGACACCTCCTTGTAAATCGAGTAACGTTACTATGGAAACGACAAGAGTTTCTTTTGGGAGGAGAGTATCTCCGTTCCGATTCACTATTCCTTCTTTACTGCATCCCTCGCTCCCTCCCATTGACGAATTAACACTGAAATTGACTCGCTGTGAAATACTATGTGTTCTATAACTTCTCCTTCTAAATCGAGGAACGTTTCTAATGAAACGACAATATTTTCTTTTGGGAGGCGAGTATCCCCTTTCCGATGCACTATTCCATCTTTACTGCATCCCTCGCCCCTCACACTGACGAATTAACACGGAAGTGGTGTCGCTATGAAATACTATTGGTTCTATGACATCTCCTTCTAAATCGAGTAACGTTTCTATGGAAACGACAAGAGTTTCTTTTGGGAGGAGAGTATCTCCGTTCCGATTCACTATTCCTTCTTTACTGCATCCCTCGCTCCCTCCCATTGACGAATTAACACTGAAATTGAGTCGCTATGAAATACTATGTGTTCTATAACTTCTCCTTCTAAATCGAGGAACGTTTCTACGGAAACGACAATATTTTCTTTTGGGAGGCGAGTATCCCCTTTCCGATGCACTATTCCATCTTTACTGCATCCCTCGCCCCTCACACTGACGAATTAACACGAAAGTGGTGTCGCTTTGAAATACTATTGGTTCTATGACATCTCCCTCTAAATCGAGTAACGTTTCTATGGAAACGACAAGAGTTTCTTTTGGGAGGAGAGTATCTCCGTTCCGATTCACTATTCCTTCTTTACTGCATCCCTCGCTCCCTCCCATTGACGAATTAACACTGAAATTGAGTCGCTATGAAATACTATGTGTTCTATAACTTCTCCTTCTAAATCGAGGAACGTTTCTACGGAAACGACAATATTTTCTTTTGGGAGGCGAGTATCCCCTTTCCGATGCACTATTCCATCTTTACTGCATCCCTCGCCCCTCACACTGACGAATTAACACGGAAGTGGTGTCGCTATGAAATACTATTGGTTCTATGACATCTCCTCCTAAATCGAGTGACGTTTCTATGGAAACGACAAGAGTTTCTTTTGGGAGGAGAGTATCTCCGTTCCGATTCACTATTCCTTCTTTACTGAATCCCTCGCTCCCTCCCATTGACGAATTAACACTGAAATTGAGTCGCTATGGAATACTATGTGTTCTATAACTTCTCCTTTTAAATCGAGGAACGTTTCTACGGAAACGACAATATTTTCTTTTGGGAGGCGAGTATCCCCTTTCCGATGCACTATTCCATCTTTACTGCATCCCTCGCCCCTCACACTGACGAATTAACGCGGAAGTGGTGTCAATATGATATACTATTGGTTCTATGACATCTCCTTCTAAATCGAGTAACGTTTCTATGGAAAAGACAAGAGTTTCTTTTGGGAGGAGAGTATCTCCGTTCCGATTCACTATTCCTTCTTTACTGCATTCCTCGCTCCCTCCCATTGACGAATTAACACTGAAATTGAGTCCCTATGGAATACTATGTGTTCTATAACTTCTCCTTCTAAATCGAGGAACGTTTCTACGGAAACGACAATATTTTCTTTTGGGAGGCGAGTATCCCCTTTCCGATGCACTATTCCATCTTTACTGCATCCCTCGCCCCTCACACTGACGAATTAACACGGAAGTGGTGTCGCTTTGAAATACTATTCGTTCTATGACATCTCCCTCTAAATCGAGTAACGTTTCTATGGAAACGACAAGAGTTTCTTTTGGGAGGAGAGTATCTCCGTTCCGATTCACTATTCCTTCATTACTGCATCCCTCGTTCCCTCCCATTGACGAATTAACACTGAAATTGAGTCGCTATGGAATACTATGTGTTCTATAACTTCTCCTTCTAAATCGAGGAACGTTTCTACGGAAACGACAATATTTTCTTTTGGGAGGCGAGTATCCCCTTTCCGATGCACTATTCCATCTTTACTGCATCCCTCGCCCCTCACACTGACGAATTAACACGGAAGTGGTGTCGCTATGAAATACTATTGGTTCTATGACATCTCCTCCTAAATCGAGTGACGTTTCTATGGAAACGACAAGAGTTTCTTTTGGGAGGAGAGTATCTCCGTTCCGATTCACTATTCCTTCTTTACTGAATCCCTCGCTCCCTCCCATTGACGAATTAACACTGAAATTGAGTCGCTATGGAATACTATGTGTTCTATAACTTCTCCTTTTAAATCGAGGAACGTTTCTACGGAAACGACAATATTTTCTTTTGGGAGGCGAGTATCCCCTTTCCGATGCACTATTCCATCTTTACTGCATCCCTCGCCCCTCACACTGACGAATTAACGCGGAAGTGGTGTCAATATGTTATACTATTGGTTCTATGACATCTCCCTCTAAATCGAGTAACGTTTCTATGGAAAAGACAAGAGTTTCTTTTGGGAGGAGAGTATCTCCGTTCCGATTCACTATTCCTTCTTTACTGCATTCCTCGCTCCCTCCCATTGACGAATTAACACTGAAATTGAGTCCCTATGGAATACTATGTGTTCTATAACTTCTCCTTCTAAATCGAGGAACGTTTCTACGGAAACGACAATATTTTCTTTTGGGAGGCGAGTATCCCCTTTCCGATGCACTATTCCATCTTTACTGCATCCCTCGCCCCTCACACTGACGAATTAACACGGAAGTGGTGTCGCTTTGAAATACTATTGGTTCTATGACATCTCCCTCTAAATCGAGTAACGTTTCTATGGAAACGACAAGAGTTTCTTTTGGGAGGAGAGTATCTCCGTTCCGATTCACTATTCCTTCTTTACTGCATCCCTCGTTCCCTCCAATTGACGAATTAACACTGACATTGAGTTGCTATGGAATACTATGTATTCTATATCTTCTATTTTTCTAAATCGAGGAACGTTTCTGCGGAAACGACAATATTTTCTTTTGGGAGGCGAGTATCCCGTTTCCGATGCACTATTCCATCTTTACTGCATCCCTCGCCCCTCACACTGACGAATTAACACGGAAGTGGTGTCAATATGAAATACTATTGGTTCTATGACAACTCCTTCTAAATCGAGTAACGTTTCTATGGAAACGACAAGAGTTTCTTTTGGGAGGAGAGTATCTCCGTTCCGATTCACTATTCCTTCTTTACTGCATTCCTCGCTCCCTCCCATTGACGAATTAACACTTAAATTGAGTCGCTATGGAATACTATGTGTTCCATAACTTGTCCTTCTAAATCGAGGAACGTTTCTACGGAAACGACAATATTTTCTTTTGGGAGGCGAGTATCCCCTTTCCGATGCACTATTCCATCTTTACTGCATCCCTCGCCCCTCACACTGACGAATTAACACGGAAGTGGTGTCGCTATGAAATACTATTGGTTCTATGACATCTCCTACTAAATCGAGTAACGTTTCTATGGAAACGACAAGAGTTTTTTTGGGAGGAGAGTATCTCCGTTCCGATTCACTATTCCTTCTTTACTGCATCCCTCGCTCCCTCCCATTGACGAATTAACACTGAAATTGAGTCGCTATGAGATACTATGTGTTCTATGACATCTCCTTCTAAATCGAGGAACGTTTCTACGGAAACGACAATATTTTCTTTTGGGAGGCGAGTATTCCGTTTCCGATGCACTATTCCATCTTTACTGCATCCCTCGCCCCTCACACTGACGAATTAACACGGAAGTGGTGTCAATATGAAATACTATTGGTTCTATGACAACTCCTTCTAAATCGAGTAACGTTTCTATGGAAACGACAAGAGTTTCTTTTGGGAGGAGAGAATCTCCGTTCCGATTCACTATTCCTTCTTTACTGCATTCCTCGCTCCCTCCCATTGACGAATTAACACTGAAATTGAGTCCCTATGGAATACTATGTGTTCTATAACTTCTCCTTCTAAATCGAGGAACGTTTCTACGGAAACGACAATATTTTCTTTTGGGAGGCGAGTATCCCCTTTCCGATGCACTATTCCATCTTTACTGCATCCCTCGCCCCTCACACTGACGAATTAACACGGAAGTGGTGTCACTTTGAAATACTATTGGTTCTATGACATCTCCCTCTAAATCGAGTAACGTTTCTATGGAAACGACAAGAGTTTCTTTTGGGAGGAGAGTATCTCCGTTCCGATTCACTATTCCTTCTTTACTGCATCCCTCGCTCCCTCCAATTGACGAATTAACACTGACATTGAGTTGCTATGGAATACTATGTGTTCTATATCTTCTATTTTTCTAAATCGAGGAACGTTTCTGCGGAAACGACAATATTTTCTTTTGGGAGGCGAGTATCCCGTTTCCGATGCACTATTCCATCTTTACTGCATCCCTCGCCCCTCACACTGACGAATTAACACGGAAGTGGTGTCAATATGAAATACTATTGGTTCTATGACAACTCCTTCTAAATCGAGTAACGTTTCTATGGAAACGACAAGAGTTTCTTTTGGGAGGAGAGTATCTCCGTTCCGATTCACTATTCCTTCTTTACTGCATTCCTCGCTCCCTCCCATTGACGAATTAACACTTAAATTGAGTCGCTATGGAATACTATGTGTTCCATAACTTGTCCTTCTAAATCGAGGAACGTTTCTACGGAAACGACAATATTTTCTTTTGGGAGGCGAGTATCCCCTTTCCGATGCACTATTCCATCTTTACTGCATCCCTCGCCCCTCACACTGACGAATTAACACGGAAGTGGTGTCGCTATGAAATACTATTGGTTCTATGACATCTCCTACTAAATCGAGTAACGTTTCTATGGAAACGACAAGAGTTTTTTTGGGAGGAGAGTATCTCCGTTCCGATTCACTATTCCTTCTTTACTGCATCCCTCGCTCCCTCCCATTGACGAATTAACACTGAAATTGAGTCGCTATGAGATACTATGTGTTCTATGACATCTCCTTCTAAATCGAGGAACGTTTCTACGGAAACGACAATATTTTCTTTTGGGAGGCGAGTATTCCGTTTCCGATGCACTATTCCATCTTTACTGCATCCCTCGCCCCTCACACTGACGAATTAACACGGAAGTGGTGTCAATATGAAATACTATTGGTTCTATGACAACTCCTTCTAAATCGAGTAACGTTTCTATGGAAACGACAAGAGTTTCTTTTGGGAGGAGAGTATCTCCGTTCCGATTCACTATTCCTTCTTTACTGCATTCCTCGCTCCCTCCCATTGACGAATTAACACTGAAATTGAGTCCCTATTTAATACTATGTGTTCTATAACTTCTCCTTCTAAATCGAGGAACGTTTCTACGGAAACGACAATATTTTCTTTTGGGAGGCGAGTATCCCCTTTCCGATGCACTATTCCATCTTTACTGCATCCTTCGCCCCTCACACTGACGAATTAACACGGAAGTGGTGTCGCTTTGAAATACTATTGGTTCTATGACATCTCCCTCTAAATCGAGTAACGTTTCTATGGAAACGACAAGAGTTTCTTTTGGGAGGAGAGTATCTCCTTTCCGATTCACTATTCCTTCTTTACTGCATCCCTCGCTCCCTCCAATTGACGAATTAACACTGACATTGAGTCGCTATGGAATACTATGTGTTCTATATCTTCTATTTTTCTAAATCGAGGAACGTTTCTACGGAAACGACAATATTTTCTTTTGGGAGGCGAGTATCCAGTTTCCGAAGCACTATTCCATCTTTACTGCATCCCTCGCCCCTCACACTGACGAATTAACACGGAAGTGGTGTCAATATGAAATACTATTGGTTCTATGACAACTCCTTCTAAATCGAGTAACGTTTCTATGGAAACGACAAGAGTTTCTTTTGGGAGGAGAGTAACTCCGTTCCGATTCACTATTCCTTCTTTACTGCATTCCTCGCTCCCTCCCATTGACGAATTAACACTGAAATTGAGTCGCTATGGAATACTATGTGTTCTAAAACTTGTCCTTCTAAATCGAGGAACGTTTCTACGGAAACGACAATATTTTCTTTTGGGAGGCGAGTGTCCCCTTTCCGATGCACTATTCCATCTTTGCTGCATCCCTCGCCCCTCACACTGACGAATTAACACGGAAGTGGTGTCGCTATGAAATACTATTGGTTCTATGACATCTCCTTCTAAATCGAATAACGTTTCTATGGAAACGACAAGAGTTTCTTTTGGGAGGAGAGTATCCCCTTTCCGATGCACTATTCCATCTTTACTGCATCCCTCGCCCCTCACACTGACGAATTAACACGGAAGTGGTGTCGCTATGATATACTATTGGTTCTATGACATCTCCTTCTAAATCGAGTAACGTTTCTATGGAAACGACAAGAGTTTCTGTTGGGAGGAGAGTATCTCCGTTCCGATTCACTATTCCTTCTTTACTGCTTCCCTCGCTCCCTCCCATTGACGAATTAACACTGAAATTGTGTCGCTATGGAATACTATGTGTTCTATAACTTGTCCTTCTAAATCGAGGAACGTTTCTACGGAAACGACAATATTTTCTTTTGGGAGGCGAGTATCCCGTTTCCGATGCACTATTCCATCTTTACTGCATCCCTCGCCTCTCACACTGACGAATTAACGCGGAAGTGGTGTCAATATGATATACTATTGGTTCTATGACAACTCCTTCTAAATCGAGTAACGTTTCTATGGAAACGACAAGAGTTTCTTTTGGGAGGAGAGTATCTCCGTTCCGATTCACTATTCCTTCTTTACTGCATTCCTCGCTCCCTCCCATTGACGAATTAACACTGAAATTGAGTCGCTATGGAATACTATGTGTTCTATAACTTGTCCTTCTAATTCGAGGAACGTTTCTACGGAAACGACAATATTTTCTTTTGGGAGGCGAGTATCACCTTTCCGATGCACTATTCCATCTTTACTGCATCCCTCGCCCCTCACACTGACGAATTAACACGGAAGTGGTGTCGCTATGAAATACTATTGGTTCTATGACATCTCCTTCTAAATCGAGTAACGTTTCTATGAAAACGACAAGAGTTTCTTTTGGGAGGAGAGTATCTCCGTTCCGATTCACTATTCCTTCTTTACTGCATCCCTCGCTCCCTCCCATTGACGAATTAACACTGAAATTGAGTCGCTATGAAATACTATGTGTTCTATAACTTCTCCTTCTAAATCGAGGAACGTTTCTACGGAAACGACAATATTTTCTTTTGGGAGGCGAGTATCCCCTTTCCGATGCACTATTCCATCTTTACTGCATCCCTCCCCTTTCACACTGACGAATTAACGCGGAAGTGGTGTCAATATGAAATACTATTGGTTCTAAAACATCTCCTTCTAAATCGAGTAACGTTTATATGGAAACGACAATAGTTTCTTTTGGGAGGCGAGTATCCCCTTTCCGATGCACTATTCCATCTCTACTGCATCCCTCGCCCCTCACACTGACGAATTAACACGGGTGTCGCTATGATATACTATTGGTTCTATGACATCTCCTTCTAAATCGAGTAACGTTTCTATGGAAACGACAAGAGTATCTGTTGGGAGGAGAGTATCTCCGTTCCGAATCACTATTCCTTCTTTACTGCATCTCTCGCTCCCTCCCATTGACGAATTAACACTGAAATTGTGTCGCTATGGAATACTATGTGTTCTACAACTTGTCCTTCTAAATCGAGGAACGTTTCTACGTAAACGATTATATTTTCTTTTGGGAGGCGGGTATCCCCTTTCCGATGCACTATTCCATCTTTACTGCATCCCTCGCCCCTCACACTGACGAATTAACGCGGAAGTGGTGTCAATATGAAATACTATTGGTTCTATGACATCTTCTAATTCGAGTAACGTTTCTATGGAAACGACAAGAGTTTCTTTTGGGAGGAGAGTATCTCCGTTCCGATTCACTATTCCTTCTTTACTGCATCCCTCGCTCCCTCACATTGACGAATTAACGCTGAAATTGAGTTGCTATGGAATACTATGTGTTCAATAACTTCTCCTTCTAAATCGAGGAACGTTTCTACGGAAACGACAATATTTTCTTTTGGGAGGCGAGTATGCCCTTTCCGATGCACTATTCCATCTTTACTGCATCCCTCGCCCCTCACACTGACGAAATAACGCGGAAGTGGTGTCAATAAGAATTACTATTGGTTCTATGACATCTCCTTCTAAATCGAGTAACGTTTCTATGGAAACGTCAAGAGTTTCTTTTGGGAGGATAGTATCTCCGTTCCGATTCACTGTTCCTTCTTTACTGCATCCCTCGCTCCCTCTTTCTCACGAATTAACACTGAAATTGAGTCGCTATGGAATACTATGTGTTCTATATCTTCTATTTTTCTAAATCGAGGAACGTTTCTACGGAAACGACAATATTTTGTTTTTGGAGGCGAGTATCCCGTTTCCGATGCACTATTCCATCTTTACTGCATCCCTCGCCCCTCACACTGACGAATTAACACGGAAGTGGTGTCAATATGAAATACTATTGGTTGTATGACAACTCCTTCTAAATCGAGTAACGTTTCTATGGAAGCGACAAGAGTTGCTTTTGGGAGGAGAGTATCTCCGTTCCGATTCACTATTCCTTCTTTACTGCATTCCTCGCTCCCTCCCATTGACGAATTAACACTGAAATTGAGTCGCTATGGAATACTATGTGTTCTATAACTTGTCCTTCTAAATCGAGGAACGATTCTACGGAAACGACAATATTTTCTTTTGGGAGGCGAGTATCCCCTTTCCGATGCACTATTCCATCTTTACTGCATCCCTCGCCCCTCACACTGACGAATTAACACGGAAGTGGTGTCGCTATGAAATACTATTGGTTCTATGACATTTCCTTCTAAATCGAGTAACGTTTCTATGGAAACGACAAGAGTTTCTTTTGGGAGGAGAGTATCTCCGTTCCGATTCACTATTCCTTCTTTACTGCATCCCTCGCTCCCTCCCATTGACGAATTAACACTGAAATTGAGTCGATATGGAATACTATGTGTTCTATAACTTCTCCTTCTAAATCGAGGAACGTTTCTACGGAAACGACAATATTTTCTTTTGGGAGGCGAGTATCCCCTTTCCGATGTACTATTCCATCTTTACTGCATCAATCGCCCCTCACACTGACGAATTAACACGGAAGTGGTGTCGCTATGACATACTATTGGTTCTATGACATCTCCTTCTAAATCGAGTAACGTTTCTATGGAAACGACAAGAGTTCTTTTGGGAGGAGAGTATCTCCGTTCCGATTCACTACTCCTTCTTTACTGCATCCCTCCTCCCTCCCATTGACGAATTAACACTGAAATTGAGTCGCTATGGAATACTATGTGTTCTATAACTTCTCCTTCTAAATCGAGGAACGTTTCTACGGAAACGACAATATTTTCTTTTGGGAGGCGAGTATCCCTTTTCCGATGCACTATTCCATCTTTACTGCATCCCTCGCCCCTCACACTGACGAATTAACACGGAAGTGGTGTCGCTATGAAATACTATTGGTTCTATGACATCTCCTTCTAAATCGAGTAACGTTTCTATGGAAAAGACAAGAGTTTCTTTTGGGAGGAGAGTATCTCCGTTCCGATTCACTATTCCTTCTTTACTGCATCCCTCGCTCCCTCCCATTGACGAACTAACACTGAAATTGAGTCGCTATGGAATATTATGTGTTCTATAACTTCCCCCTTTAAATCGAGGAACGTTTCTACTGGAACGACAATATTTCCTTTAGGGAGGCGAGTATCCCCTTTCCGATGCACTATTCCATCTTTACTGCATCCCTCGCCCCTCACACTGACGAATTAACACGGAAGTGGTGTCGCTATGAAATACTATTGGTTCTACGACATCTCCTTCTAAATCGAGTAACGTTTCTATGGAAACGACAAGAGTTTCTTTTGGGAGGATAGTATCTCCGTTCCGATTCACTGTTCCTTCTTTACTGCATCCCTCGCTCCCTCTTTCTCACGAATTAACACTGAAATTGAGTCGCTATGGAATACTATGTGTTCTATATCTTCTATTTTTCTAAATCGAGGAACGTTTCTACGGAAACGACAATATTTTGTTTTGGGAGGCGAGTATCCCGTTTCCGATGCACTATTCCATCTTTACTGCATCCCTCGCCCCTCACACTGACGAATTTACACGGAAGTGGTGTCGCTTTGATATACTATTGGTTCTATGACATCTCCCTCTAAATCGAGTAACGTTTCTATGGAAACGACAAGAGTTTCTTTTGGGAGGAGAGTATCTCCGTTCCGATTCACTATTCCTTCTTTACTGCATCCCTCGCTCCCTCCAATTGACGAATTAACACTGACATTGAGTTGCTATGGAATACTATGTGTTCTATATCTTCTATTTTTCTAAATCGAGGAACGTTTCTGCGGAAACGACAATATTTTCTTTTGGGAGGCGAGTATCCCGTTTCCGATGCACTATTCCATCTTTACTGCATCCCTCGCCCCTGACACTGACGAATTAACACGGAAGTGGTGTCAATATGAAATACTATTGGTTCTATGACAACTGCTTCTAAATCGAGTAACGTTTCTATGGAAACGACAAGAGTTTCTTTTGGGAGGAGAGTATCTCCGTTCCGATTCACTATTCCTTCTTTACTGCATTCCTCGCTCCCTCCCATTGACGAATTAACACTTAAATTGAGTCGCTATGGAATACTATGTGTTCCATAACTTGTCCTTCTAAATCGAGGAACGTTTCTACGGAAACGACAATATTTTCTTTTGGGAGGCGAGTATCCCCTTTCCGATGCACTATTCCATCTTTACTGCATCCCTCGCCCCTCACACTGACGAATTAACACGGAAGTGGTGTCGCTATGAAATACTATTGGTTCTATGACATCTCCTACTAAATCGAGTAACGTTTCTATGGAAACGACAAGAGTTTTTTTGGGAGGAGAGTATCTCCGTTCCGATTCACTATTCCTTCTTTACTGCATTCCTCGCTCCCTCCCATTGACGAATTAACACTGAAATTGTGTCGCTATGAGATACTATGTGTTCTATGACATCTCCTTCTAAATCGAGGAACGTTTCTACGGAAACGACAATATTTTCTTTTGGGAGGCGAGTATTCCGTTTCCGATGCACTATTCCATCTTTACTGCATCCCTCGCCCCTCACACTGACGAATTAACACGGAAGTGGTGTCAATATGAAATACTATTGGTTCTATGACAACTCCTTCTAAATCGAGTAACGTTTCTATGGAAACGACAAGAGTTTCTTTTGGGAGGAGAGTATCTCCGTTCCGATTCACTATTCCTTCTTTACTGCATTCCTCGCTCCCTCCCATTGACGAATTAACACTGAAATTGAGTCCCTATGGAATACTATATGTTCTATAACTTCTCCTTCTAAATCGAGGAACGTTTCTACGGAAACGACAATATTTTCTTTTGGGAGGCGAGTATCCCCTTTCCGATGCACTATTCCATCTTTACTGCATCCCTCGCCCCTCACACTGACGAATTAACACGGAAGTGGTGTCGCTTTGAAATACTATTGGTTCTATGACATCTCCCTCTAAATCGAGTAACGTTTCTATGGAAACGACAAGAGTTTCTTTTGGGAGGAGAGTATCTCCGTTCCGATTCACTATTCCTTCTTTACTGCATCCCTCGCTCCCTCCAATTGACGAATTAACACTGACATTGAGTCGCTATGGAATACTATGTGTTCTATATCTTCTATTTTTCTAAATCGTGGAACGTTTCTACGGAAACGACAATATTTTCTTTTGGGAGGCGAGTATCCCGTTTCCGAAGCACTATTCCATCTTTACTGCATCCCTCGCCCCTCACACTGACGAATTAACACGGAAGTGGTGTCAATATGAAATACTATTGGTTCTATGACAACTCCTTCTAAATCGAGTAACGTTTCTATGGAAACGACAAGAGTTTCTTTTGGGAGGAGAGTAACTCCGTTCCGATTCACTATTCCTTCTTTACTGCATTCCTCGCTCCCTCCCATTGACGAATTAACACTGAAATTGAGTCGCTATGGAATACTATGTGTTCTATAACTTGTCCTTCTAAATCGAGGAACGTTTCTACGGAAACGACAATATTTTCTTTTGGGAGGCGAGTATCCCCTTTCCGATGCACTATTCCATCTTTGCTGCATCCCTCGCCCCTCACACTGACGAATTAACACGGAAGTGGTGTCGCTATGAAATACTATTGGTTCTATGACATCTCCTTCTAAATCGAGTAACGTTTCTATGGAAACGACAAGAGTTTCTTTTGGGAGGAGAGTAACTCCGTTCCGATTCACTATTCCTTCTTTACTGCATTCCTCGCTCCCTCCCATTGACGAATTAACACTGAAATTGAGTCGCTATGGAATACTATGTGTTCTATAACTTGTCCTTCTAAATCGAGGAACGTTTCTACGGAAACGACAATATTTTCTTTTGGGAGGCGAGTATCCCCTTTCCGATGCACTATTCCATCTTTGCTGCATCCCTCGCCCCTCACACTGACGAATTAACACGGAAGTGGTGTCGCTATGAAATACTATTGGTTCTATGACATCTCCTTCTAAATCGAGTAACGTTTCTATGGAAACGACAAGAGTTTCTTTTGGGAGGAGAGTATCTCCGTTCCGATTCACTATTCCTTCTTTACTGCATCCCTCGCTCCCTCCCATTGACGAATTAACACTGAAATTGAGTCGCTATGAAATACTATGTGTTCTACAACTTCTCCTTCTAAATCGAGGAACGTTTCTACGGAAACGACAATATTTTCTTTTAGGAGGCGAGTATCCCCTTTCCGATGCACTATTCCATCTTTACTGCATCCCTCCCCTTTCACACTGACGAATTAACGCGGAAGTGGTGTCAATATGAAATACTATTGGTTCTAAAACATCTCCTTCTAAATCGAGTAACGTTTATATGGAAACGACAATAGTTTCTTTTGGGAGGCGAGTATCCCCTTTCCGATGCACTATTCCATCTCTACTGCATCCCTCGCCCCTCACACTGACGAATTAACACGGAAGTGGTGTCGCTATGATATACTATTGGTTCTATGACATCTCCTTCTAAATCGAGTAACGTTTCTATGGAAACGACAAGAGTATCTGTTGGGAGGAGAGTATCTCCGTTCCGAATCACTATTCCTTCTTTACTGCATCTCTCGCTCCCTCCCATTGACGAATTAACACTGAAATTGTGTCGCTATGGAATACTATGTGTTCTACAACTTGTCCTTCTAAATCGAGGAACGTTTCTACGGAAACGATTATATTTTCTTTTGGGAGGCGGGTATCCCCTTTCCGATGCACTATTCCATCTTTACTGCATCCCTCGCCCCTCACACTGACGAATTAACGCGGAAGTGGTGTCAATAAGAAATACTATTGGTTCTATGACATCTTCTAAATCGAGTAACGTTTCTATGGAAACGACAAGAGTTTCTTTTGGGAGGAGAGTATCTCCGTTCCGATTCACTATTCCTTCTTTACTGCATCCCTCGCTCCCTCACATTGACGAATTAACACTGAAATTGAGTTGCTATGGAATACTATGTGTTCAATAACTTCTCCTTCTAAATCGAGGAACGTTTCTACGGAAACGACAATATTTTCTTTTGGGAGGCGAGTATGCCCTTTCCGATGCACTATTCCATCTTTACTGCATCCCTCGCCCCTCACACTGACGAAATAACGCGGAAGTGGTGTCAATAAGAATTACTATTGGTTCTATGACATCTCCTTCTAAATCGAGTAACGTTTCTATGGAAACGACAAGAGTTTCTTTTGGGAGGAGAGTATCTCCGTTCCGATTCACTATTCCTTCTTTACTGCATTCCTCGCTCTCTCCCATTGACGAATTAACACTGAAATTGAGTCGCTATGGAATACTATGTGTTCTATAACTTCTCCTTCTAAATCGAGGAACGTTTCTACGGAAACGACAATATTTTCTTTTGGGAGGCGAGTATCCCCTTTCCGATGCACTATTCCATCTTTACTGCATCCCTCGCCCCTCACACTGACGAATTAACACGGAAGTGGTGTCGCTATGAAATACTATTGGTTCTATGACATCTCCTTCTAAATCGAGTGACGTTTCTATGGAAATGACAAGAGTTTCTTTTGGGAGGAGAGTATCTCCGTTCCGATTCACTATTCCTTCTTTACTGCATCCCTCGCTCCCTCCCATTGACGAATTAACACTGAAATTGAGTCGCTATGGAATACTATGTGTTCTATAACTTCTTCTTCTAAATCGAGGAACGTTTCTACGGAAACGACAATATTTTCTTTTGGGAGGCGAGTATCCCCTTTCCGATGCACTATTCCATCTTTACTGCATCCTTTGCCCCTCTCACTGACGAATTAACACGGAAGTGGTGTCAATATGAAATACTATTGGTTCTATGACATCTCCTTCTAAATCGAGTAACGTTTCTATGGAAACGACAAGAGTTTCTTTTGGGAGGAGAGTATCTCCGTTCCGATTCACTATTCCTTCTTTACTGCATCCCTCGCTCCATCCCATTGACGAATTAACACTGAAATTGAGTCGCTATGGAATACTATGTGTTCTATAACTTCTCCTTCTAAATCGAGGAACGTTTCTACGGAAACGACAATATTTTCTTTTGGGATGCGAGTATCCCCTTTCCGATGCACTATTCCATCTTTACTGCATCCCTCGCCCCTCACACTGACGAATTAACACGGAAGTGGTGTCGCTTTGAAATACTATTGGTTCTACGACATCTCCTTCTAAATCGAGTAACGTTTCTATGGAAACGACAAGAGTTTCTTTTGGGAGGATAGTATCTCCGTTCCGATTCACTGTTCCTTCTTTACTGCATCCCTCGCTCCCTCTTTCTCACGAATTAACACTGAAATTGAGTCGCTATGGAATACTATGTGTTCTATATCTTCTATTTTTCTAAATCGAGGAACGTTTCTACGGAAACGACAATATTTTGTTTTGGGAGGCGAGTATCCCGTTTCCGATGCACTATTCCATCTTTACTGCATCCCTCGCCCCTCACACTGACGAATTAACACGGAAGTGGTGTCAATATGAAATACTATTGGTTCTATGACAACTCCTTCTAAATCGAGTAACGTTTCTATGGAAACGACAAGAGTTGCTTTTGGGAGGAGAGTATCTCCGTTCCGATTCACTATCCCTTCTTTACTGCATTCCTCGCTCCCTCCCATTGACGAATTAACACTGAAATTGAGTCGCTATGGAATACTATGTGTTCTATAACTTGTCCTTCTAAATCGAGGAACGATTCTACGGAAACGACAATATTTTCTTTTGGGAGGCGAGTATCCCCTTTCCGATGCACTATTCCATCTTTACTGCATCCCTCGCCCCTCACACTGACGAATTAACACGGAAGTGGTGTCGCTATGAAATACTATTGGTTCTATGACATTTCCTTCTAAATCGAGTAACGTTTCTATGGAAACGACAAGAGTTTCTTTTGGGAGGAGAGTATCTCCGTTCCGATTCACTATTCCTTCTTTACTGCATCCCTCGCTCCCTCCCATTGACGAATTAACACTGAAATTGAGTCGCTATGGAATACTATGTGTTCTATAACTTCTCCTTCTAAATCGAGGAACGTTTCTACGGAATCGACAATATTTTCTTTTGGGAGGCGAGTATCCCCTTTCCGATGCACTATTCCATCTTTACTGCATCAATCGCCCCTCACACTGACGAATTAACACGGAAGTGGTGTCGCTATGACATACTATTGGTTCTATGACATCTCCTTCTAAATCGAGTAACGTTTCTATGGAAACGACAAGAGTTCTTTTGGGAGGAGAGTATCTCCGTTCCGATTCACTATTCCTTCTTTACTGCATCCCTCCTCCCTCCCATTGACGAATTAACACTGAAATTGAGTCGCTATGGAATACTATGTGTTCTATAACTTCTCCTTCTAAATCGAGGAACGTTTCTACGGAAACGACAATATTTTCTTTTGGGAGGCGAGTATCCCTTTTCCGATGCACTATTCCATCTTTACTGCATCCCTCGCCCCTCACACTGACGAATTAACACGGAAGTGGTGTCGCTATGAAATACTATTGGTTCTATGACATCTCCTTCTAAATCGAGTAACGTTTCTATGGAAACGAGAAGAGTTTCTTTTGGGAGGAGAGTATCTCCGTTCCGATTCACTATTCCTTCTTTACTGCATCCCTCGCTCCCTCCCATTGACGAACTAACACTGAAATTGAGTCGCTATGGAATATTATGTGTTCTATAACTTCCCCCTTTAAATCGAGGAACGTTTCTACTGGAACGACAATATTTCCTTTTGGGAGGCGAGTATCCCCTTTCCGATGCACTATTCCATCTTTACTGCATCCCTCGCCCCTCACACTGACGAATTAACACGGAAGTGGTGTCGCTACGAAATACTATTGGTTCTACGACATCTCCTTCTAAATCGAGTAACGTTTCTATGGAAACGACAAGAGTTTCTTTTGGGAGGATAGTATCTCCGTTCCGATTCACTGTTCCTTCTTTACTGCATCCCTCGCTCCCTCTTTCTCACGAATTAACACTGAAATTGAGTCGCTATGGAATACTATGTGTTCTATATCTTCTATTTTTCTAAATCGAGGAACGTTTCTACGGAAACGACAATATTTTGTTTTGGGAGGCGAGTATCCCGTTTCCGATGCACTATTCCATCTTTACTGCATCCTCGCCCCTCACACTGACGAATTTACACGGAAGTGGTGTCAATATGAATTACTATTGGTTCTATGACAACTCCTTCTAAATCGAGTATCGTTTCTATGGAAACGACAAGAGTTTCTTTTGGGAGGAGAGTATCTCCGTTCCGATTCACTATTCCTTCTTTACTGCATTCCTCGCTCCCTCCCATTGACGAATTAACACTGAAATTGAGTCGCTATGGAATACTATGTGTTCTATAACTTGTCCTTCTAAATCGAGGAACGTTTCTACGGAAACGACAATATTTTCTTTTGGGAGGCGAGTATCCCCTTTCCGATGCACTACTCCATCTTTACTGCATCCCTCGCCCCTCACGCTGACGAATTAACACGGAAGTGGTGTCGCTATGAAATACTATTGGTTCTATGACATTTATTTCTAAATCGAGTAACGTTTCTATGGAAACGACAAGAGTTTCTTTTGGGAGGAGAGTATCTCCGTTCCGATTCACTATTCCTTCTTTACTGCATCCCTCGCTCCCTCCCATTGACGAATTAACACTGAAATTGAGTCGCTATGGAATACTATGTGTTCTATAACTTCTCCTTCTAAATCGAGGAACGTTTCTACGGAAACGACAATATTTTCTTTTGGGAGGCGAGTATCCCCTTTCCGATGCACTATTCCATCTTTACTGCATCCCTCGCCCCTCACACTGACGAATTAACACGGAAGTGGTGTCGCTATGAAATACTATTGGTTCTATGACATCTCCTTCTGAATCGAGTAACGTTTCTATGGAAACGACAAGAGTTTCCTTTGGGAGGAGAGTCTCTCCGTTCCGATTCACTATTCCTTCTTTACTGCATTCCTCGCTCCCTCCCATTGACGAACTAACACTGAAATTGAGTCGCTATGGAATACTATATGTTCTATAACTTCTCCCTTTAAATCGAGGAACGTTTCTACTGAAACGACAATATATCCTTTTGGGAGGCGAGTATCCCCTTTCCGATGCACTATTCCATCTTTACTGCATCCCTCGCCCCTCACACTGACGAATTAACACGGAAGTGGTGTCGCTATGAAATACTATTGGTTCTATGACATCTCCTTCTAAATCGAGTAACGTTTCTATGGAAACGACAAGAGTTTCTTTTGGGAGGATAGTATCTCCGTTCCGATTCACTGTTCCTTTTTTACTGCATCCCTCGCTCCCTCTTTCTCGCGAATTAACACTGAAATTGAGTCGCTATGGAATACTATGTGTTCTATATCTTCTATTTATCTAAATCGAGGAACGTTTCTACGGAAACGACAATATTTTGTTTTGGGAGGCGAGTATCCCGTTTCCGATGCACTATTCCTTCTTTACTGCATCCCTCGCTCCCTCCCATTGACAAATTAACACTGACATTGAGTCGCTATGGAATTCTATGAGTTCTATAACTTCTCCTTCTAAATCGAGGAACGTTTCTACGGAAACGACAATATCTTTTGGGAGGCGAGTATCCCCTTTCCGATGCACTATTCCATCTTTACTGCATCCCTCGCCCTCACACTGATGAATTAACACAGAAGTGGTGTCAATATGAAATACTATTGGTTCTATGACATCTCCTTCTAAATCGAGTAACGTTTCTATGGAAACGACAAAAGTTTCTTTTGGGAGGAGAGTATCTCCGTTCCGATTCACTATTCCTTCTTTAATGCATCCCTCGCTCCCTCCCATTGACAAATTAACACTGAAATTGAGTCGCTATGGAATACTATGTGATCTATAACTTCTCCTTCTAAATCGAGGAACGTTTCTACGGAAACGACAATAATTTCTTTTGGGAAGCGAGTATCCCCTTTCCGATGCACTATTCCATCTTTACTGCATCCCTCGCCCCTCACACTGACGAATTAACACGGAAGTGGTGTGCTATGAAATACTATTGGTTCTATGACTTCTGCTTCTAAATCGAGTAACGTTTCTATGGAAACGACAAGAGTTTCTTTTGGGAGGAGAGTATCTCCGTTCCGATTCACTATTCCTTCTTTACTGCATCACTCGCTCCCTCCGATTGACGAATTAACACTGAAATTGAGTCGCTATGTAATACTATGTGTTCTACAACTTCTTCTTCTAAATCGAGGAACGTTTCTACGGAAACGACAATATTTTCTTTTGGGAGGCGAGTATCACCTCTCCGATGCACTATTCCATCTTTACTGCATCCCTCGCCCCTCACACTGACGAATTAACACGGAAGTCGTGTCAATATGAAATACTATTGGTTCTATGACATCTCCTTGTAAATCGAGTAACGTTTCTATGGAAACGACAAGAGTTTCTTTTGGGAGGAGAGTATCTCCGTTCCGATTCACTATTCCTTCTTTACTGCATCCCTCGCTCCCTCCCATTGACGAATTAACACTGAAATTGAGTCGCTATGGAATACTATGTGTTCTATAACTTCTCCTTCTAAGTCGAGGAACGTTTCTACGGAAACGACAATATTTTCTTTTGGGAGGCGGGTATCCCCTTTCCGATGCACTATTCCATCTTTACTGCATCCCTCGCAACTCACCCTGACGCATTAACACGGAAGTGGTGTCGCTATGAAATACTATTGGTTCTATGACATCTCCTTCTAAATCGAGTAACGTTTCTATGGAAATGACAAGAGTTTCTTTTGGGACGATAGTATCTCCGTTCCGATTCACTATTCCTTCTTTACTGCATCCCTCGTTCCCTCCCATTGTCGAATTAACACTGAAATTGAGTCGCTATGGAATACTATGTGTTCTATATCTTCTGTTTTTCTAAATCGAGGAACGTTTCTACGGAAACGACATTATTTTCTTTTGGGAGGCGATTATCCCCTTTCCGATGCACTATTCCATCTTTACTGCATCCCTCGCCCCTCACACTGACAAATTAACACGGAAGTGATGTCAATATGAAATACTATTGGTTCTATGACAACCCCTTCTAAATCGAGTAACGTTTCTATGGAAACGACAAGAGTTTCTTTTGGGAGGTGAGTATCTCCGTTCCGATTCACTATTCCTTCTTTACTGCATCCCTCGCTCCCTCCCATTGACGAATTAACACTGAAATTGAGTCGCTATGGAATACTATGTGTTCTATAACTTCTCCTTCTAAATCGAGGATCGTTTCTACGGAAACGACAATATTTTCTTTTGGAAGGCGAGTATCCCCTTTCCGATGCACTATTCCATCTTTACTGCATCCCTCGCCCCTCACACTGACGAATTAACGCGGAAGTGGTGTCGCATGAAATACTATTGGTTCTATGACATCTCCTTCTAAATCGAGTAACGTTTCTATGGAAACGACAAGAGTTTCTTTTGGGAGGAGAGTATCTCCGTTCCGATTCACTATTCCTTCTTTACTGCATCCCTCGCTCCCTCCCATTGACGAATTAACACTGAAATTGAGTCGCTATGGAATACTATGTGTTCTATAACTTCTTATTCTAAATCGAGGAACGTTTCTACGGAAACGACAATATTTTCTTTTGGGAGGCGAGTATCCCCTTTCCGATGCACTATTCCATCTTTACTGCATCCCTCGCCCCTCACACTGACGAATTAACACGGAAGTGGTGTCAATATGAAATACTATTGGTTCTATGACGTTTCCTTCTAAATCGAGTAACGTTTCTATGAAAACGACAAGAGTTTGTTTTGGGAGGAGAGTATCTCCGTTCCGATTCACTATTCCTTCTTTACTGCATCCCTCGCTCCCTCCCATTGTCGAATTAACACTGAAATTGAGTCGCTCTGGAATACTATGTGTTCTATAACTTCTCCTGCTAAATCGAGGAACGTTTCTACGGAAACGACAATATTTTCTTTTGGGAGGCGAGTATCCCCTTTCCGATGCACTACTCTATATTTACTGCATCCTTCGCCCCTCACACTAACGAATTAACACGGAAGTGGTGTCAATATGAAATACTATTGGTTCTATGAGATCTCCTTCTAAATCGAGTAACGTTTCTATGGAAACGACAAGAGTTTCTTTTGGGAGGAGAGTATCTCCGTTCCGATTCACTATTCCTTCTTTACTGCATCCCTCGCTCCCTCCCATTGACGAATTAACACTGAAATTGAGTCGCTATGGAATACTATGTGTTCTATAACTTCTCCTGCTAAATCGAGGAACGTTTCTACGGAAACGACAATATTTTCTATTGGGAGACGAGTATCCACTTTCCAATGCACTATTCCATCTTTACTGCATCCCTCGCCCCTCACACTGACGAATTAACACGGAAGTGGTGTCAATATGAAATACTATCAGTTCTATGATATCTCCTCCTAAATCGAGTAACGTTTCTATGGAAACGACAAGAGTTTCTTTTGGGAGGAGAGTATCTCCGTTCCGATTCACTATTCCTTCTTTACTGCATCCCTCGCTCCCTCCCATTGACGAATTAACACTGAAATTGAGTCGCTATGGAATACTATGTGTTCTATAACTTCTCCTTCTAAATCGAGGAACGTTTCTACGGAAACGACAATATTTTCTTTTGGGAGGCGAGTATCCCCTTTCCGATGCACTGTTCCATCTTTACTGCATCCCTCGCCCTTCACACTGACGAATTAACACGGAAGTGGTGTCGCTTTGAAATACTATTAGTTCTATGATATCTCCTTCTAAATCGAGTAACGTTTCTATGGAAACGACAAGAGTTTCTTTTGGGAGGAGAGTATCTCCGTTCCGATTCACTATTGTTTCTTTACTGCATCCCTCGCTCCCTCCCATTATCGAATTAACACTGAAATTGAGTCGCTATGGAATACTATGTGTTCTATAACTTCTCCTTCTAAATCGAGGAACGTTTCTACGGAAACGACAATATTTTCTTTTGGGAGGCGAGTATCCCCTTTCCGATGCACTATTCCATCTTTACTGCATCCCTCGCCCCTCACACTGACGAACTAACACGGAAGTGGTGTCGCTTTGAAATACTATTGGTTCTATGACATCTCCTTCTAAATCGAGTAACGTTTCTATGGAAACGACAAGAGTTTCTTTTGGGAGGAGAGTATCTCCGATCCGATTCACTATTCCTTCTTTACTGCATCCCTCGCTCCCTCCCATTGACGAATTAACACTGAAATTGAGTCGCTATGGAATACCATGTGTTCTATAACTTCGCCTGCTAAATCGAGGAACGTTTCTACGGAAACGACAGTATTTTCTTTTGGGAGGCGAGTATCCCCTTTCCGATGCACTATTCCATCTTTACTGCATCCCTCGCCCCTCACACTGACGAATTAACACGGAAGTGGTGTCGCTTTGAAATACTATTGGTTCTATGACATCTCCTTCTAAATCGAGTAACGTTTCTATGGAAACGACAAGAGTTTCTTTTGGGAGGAGAGTATCTCCGTTCCGATTCACTATTCCTTCTTTACTGCATCCCTCGCTCCCTCCCATTGACGAATTAACACTGAAATTGAGTCGCTATGGAATACTATGTGTTCTATAACTTCTCCTGCTAAATCGAGGAACGTTTCTACGGAAACGACAATATTTTCTTTTGGGAGGCGAGTATCCCCTTTCCGATGCACTATTCCATCTTTACTGCATCCCTCGCCCCTCACACTGACGAATTAACACGGAAGTGGTGTCGCTATGAAATACTATTGGTTCTACGACATCTCCTTCTAAATCGAGTAACAAGAGTTTCTTTTGGGAGGAGAGTATCTCCGTTCCGATTCACTATTCCTTCTTTACTGCATCCCTCGCTCCCTCCCATTGACGAATTAACACTGAAATTGAGTCGCTATGGAATACTATGTGTTCTATAACTTCTCCTTCTAAATCGAGGAACGTTTCTACGGAAACGACAATATTTTCTTTTGGGAGGCGAGTTTCCCCTTTCCGATGCACTATTCCATCTTTACTGCATCCCTCGCCCCTCACACTGACGAATTAACACGGAAGTGGTGTCGCTTTGAAATACTATTGGTTCTATGACATCCCCTTCTAAATCGAGTAACGTTTCTATGGAAACGACAAGAGTTTCTTTTGGGAGGAGAGTATCTCCGTTCCGATTCACTATTCCTTCTTTACTGCATCCCTCGCTCCCTCCCATTGACGAATTAACACTGAAATTGAGTCGCTATGGAATACTATGTGTTCTATAACTTCTCCTTCTAAATCGAGGAACGTTTCCACGGAAACGACAATATTTCCTTTGGGAGGCGAGTATCCCCTTTAGGATGCACTATTCCATCTTTACTGCATCCCTCGCCCCTCACACTGACGAATTAACACGGAAGTGGTGTCGCTTTGAAATACTATTATTTCTATGACATCTCCTTCTAAATGGAGTAACGTTTCTATGGAAACGACAAGAGTTTCTTTTGGGAGGAGAGTATCTCCGTTCCGATTCACTATTCCTTCTTTACTGCATCCCTCGCTCCCTCCCATTGACGAATTAACACTGAAATTGAGTCGCTATGGAATACTATGTGTTCTATAACTTCTCCTTCTAAATCGAGGAACGTTTCTACGGAAACGACAATATTTTCTTTTGGGAGGCGAGTATCCCCTTTCCGATGCACTATTCCATCTTTACTGCATCCCTCGCCCTCACACTGACGAATTAACACGGAAGTGGTGTCGCTTTGAAATACTATTGGTTCTATGACATCTCCTTCTAAATCGAGTAACGTTTCTATGGAAACGACAAGAGTTTCTTTTGGGAGGAGAGTATCTCCGTTCCGATTCACTATTCCTTCTTTACTGCATCCCTCGCTCCCTCCCATTGACGAATTAACACTGAAATTGAGTCGCTATGGAATACTATGTGTTCTATAACTTCTTCTTCTAAATCGAGGAACGTTTCTACGGAAACGACAATATTTTCTTTTGGGAGGCGAGTATCCCCTTTCCGATGCACTATTCCATCTTTACTGCATCCCTCGCCCCTCACACTGACGAATTAACACGGAAGTGGTGTCGCTTTGATATACTATTGGTTCTGTGACATCTCCTTCTAAATCGAGTAACGTTTCTATGGAAACGACAAGAGTTTCTTTTGGGTCAGAGTATCTCCGTTCCGATTCACTATTCCTTCTTTACTGCATCCCTCACTACCTCCCATTGACGAATTAACACTGAAATTGAGTCGCTATGGAATACTATGTGTTCTATAACTTCTCCTGCTAAATCGAGGAACGTTTCTACGGTAACGACAATATTTTCTTTTGGGAGGCGAGTATCCCCTTTCCGATGCACTATTCCATCTTTACTGCATCCCTCGCCCCTCACACTGACGAATTAACACGGAAGTGGTGTCGCTATGAAATACTATTGGTTCTATGACATCTCCTTCTAAATCGAGTAACAAGGGTTTCTTTTGGGAGGAGAGTATCTCCGTTCCGATTCACTATTCCTTCTTTACTGCATTCCTCGCTCCCTCCCATTGACGAATTAACACTGAAATTGAGTCGCTATGGAATACTATGTGTTCTATAACTTCTCCTTCTAAATCGAGGAACGTTTCTACGAAAACGACAATAGTTTCTTTTGGGAGGCGAGTATCCCCTTTCCGATGCACTATTCCATCTTTACTGCATCCCTCGCCCCTCACACTGACGAATTAACACGGAAGTGGTGTCAATATGAAATACTATTGGCTCTATGACATCTCCTTCTAAATCGAGTAACAATGCTATGGAAACGACAAGAGTTTCTTTTGGGAGGAGAGTATCTCCGTTCCGATTCACTATTCCTTCTTTACTGCATCCCTCGCTCCCTCCCATTGACGAATTAACACTGAAATTGAGTCGCTATGGAATACTATGTGTTCTATAACTTCTTCTTCTAAATCGAGGAACGTTTCGACGGAAACGACAATATTTTCTTTTGCGAGGCGAGTATCCCCTTTCCGATGCACTATTCCATATTTACTGCATCCCTCGCCCCTCACACTGACGAATTAACACGGAAGTGGTGTCAATATGAAATACTATTGGCTCTATGACATCTCCTTCTAAATGGAGTAACGTTTCTATGGAAACGACAAGAGTTTCTTTTGGGAGGAGAGTATCTCCGTCCGATTCACTATTCCTTCTTTACTGCATCCCTCGCTCCCTCCCATTGACGAATTAACACCGAAATTGAGTCGCTATGGAATACTATGTGTTCTATAACTTCTTCTTCTAAATCGAGGAACGTTTCTACGGAAACAACAATATTTTCTTTTGGGAGGCGAGTATCCCCTTTCCGATGCACTATTCCATATTTACTGCATCCCTCGCCCCTCACACTGACGAATTAACACGGAAGTGGTGTCAATATGAAATACTATTGGCTCTATGACATCTCCTTCTAAATGGAGTAACGTTTCTATGGAAACGACAAGAGTTTCTTTTGGGAGGAGAGTATCTCCGTTCCGATTCACTATTCCTTCTTTACTGCATCCCTCGCTCCCTCCCATTGACGAATTAACACCGAAATTGAGTCGCTATGGAATACTATGTGTTCTATAACTTCTTCTTCTAAATCGAGGAACGTTTCTACGGAAACAACAATATTTTCTTTTGGGAGGCGAGTATCCCCTTTCCGATGCACTATTCCATCTTTACTGCATCCCTCGCCCCTCACACTGACGAATTAACACGGAAGTGGTGTCAATATGAAATACTATTGGCTCTATGACATTTCCTTCTAAATGGAGTAACGTTTCTATGGAAACGACAAGAGTTTCTTTTGGGAGGAGAGTATCTCCGTTCCGATTCACTATTCCTTCTTTACTGCATCCCTCGCTCCCTCCCATTGACGAATTAACACTGAAATTGAGTCGCTATGGAATACTCTGTGTTCTATAACTTCCTCTTCTAAATCGAGGAACGTTTCTACGGAAACGACAATATTTTCTTTTGCGAGGCGAGTATCCCCTTTCCGATGCACTATTCCATATTTACTGCATCCCTCGCCCCTCACACTGACGAATTAACACGGAAGTGGTGTCAATATGAAATACTATTGGCTCTATGACATCTCCTTCTAAATGGAGTAACGTTTCTATGGAAACGACAAGAGTTTCTTTCGGGAGGAGAGTATCTCCGTTCCGATTCACTATTCCTTCTTTACTGCATCCCTCGCTCCCTCCCATTGACGAATTAACACCGAAATTGAGTCGCTATGGAATACTATGTTTTCTATAACTTCTTCTTCTAAATCGAGGAACGTTTCTACGGAAACAACAATATTTTCTTTTGCGAGGCGAGTATCCCCTTTCCGATGCACTATTCCATCTTTACTGCATCCCTCGCCCCTCACACTGACGAATTAACACGGAAGTGGTGTCAATATGAAATACTATTGGCTCTATGACATCTCCTTCTAAATGGAGTAACGTTTCTATGGAAACGACAAGAGTTTCTTTTGGGAGGAGAGTATCTCCGTTCCGATTCACTATTCCTTCTTTACTGCATCCCTCGCTCCCTCCCATTGACGAATTAACACCGAAATTGAGTCGCTATGGAATACTATGTGTTCTATAACTTCTTCTTCTAAATCGAGGAACGTTTCTACGGAAACAACAATATTTTCCTTTGGGAGGCGAGTATCCCCTTTCCGATGCACTATTCCATATTTACTGCATCCCTCGCCCCTCACACTGACGAATTAACACGGAAGTGGTGTCAATATGGAATACTATTGGCTCTATGACATCTCCTTCTAAATCGAGTAACGTTTCTATGGAAACGACAAGAGTTTCTTTTGGGAGGAGAGTATCTCGGTTCCGATTCACTATTCCTTCTTTACTGCATCCCTCGCTCCCTCCCATTGACGAATTAACACTGAAATTGAGTCGCTATGGAATACTATGTGTTCTATAACTTCTTCTTCTAAATCGAGGAACGTTTCTACGGAAACGACAATATTTTCTTTTGGGAGGCGAGTATCCCCTTTCCGATGCACTATTCCATCTTTACTGCATCCCTCGCCCCTCACACTGACGAATTAACACAGAAGTGGTGTCAATATGAAATACTATTGGCTCTATGACATCTCCTTCTAAACCGAGTAACGTTTCTATGGAAACGACAAGAGTTTCTTTAGGGAGGAGAGTATCTCCGTTCCGATTCACTATTCCTTCTTTACTGCATCCCTCGCTCCCTCCCATTGATGAATTAATACTGAAATTGAGTCTCTATGGAATACTATGTGTTCTATAACTTCTTCTTCTAAATCGAGGAACGTTTCTACGAAAACGACAATATTTTCTTTTGGGAGGCGAGTATCCCCTTTCCGATGCACTATTCCATCTTTACTGCATCCTTCGCCCCTCACACTGACGAATTAACACGGAAGTGATGTCGCTATGAAATACTTTTGGTTCTATGACAACTCCTTCTAAATCGAGTAACGTTTCTATGGAAACGACAAGAGTTTCTTTTGGGAGGACTGTATCTCCGTTCCGATTCACTATTCCTTCATTACTGCATCCCTCGCTCCCTCCCATTGACGAATTAACACTGAAATTGAGTCTCTATGGAATACTATGTGTTCTATAACTTCTTCTTCTAAATCTAGGAACGTTTCTACGAAAACGACAATATTTTCTTTTGGGAGGCGAGTATCCCCTTTCCGATGCACTATTCCATCTTTACTGCATCCCTCGCCCCTCACACTGACGAATTAACACGGAAGTGGTGTCAATATGAAATACTATTGGCTCTATGACATCTCCTTCTAGATCGAGTAACGTTTCTATGGAAACGACAAGAGTTTCTTTTGGGAGGAGAGTATCTCCGTTCCGATTCACTATTCCTTCTTTACTGCATCCCTCGCTCCCTCCCATTGACAAATTAACACTGAAATTGGGTCGCTATGGAATACTATGTGTTCTATAACTTCTTCTTCTAAATCGAGGAACGTTTCTACGAAAACGACAATATTTTCTTTTGGGAGGCGAGTATCCCCTTTCCGATGCACTATTCCATCTTTACTGCATCCCTCGCCCCTCACACTGACGAATTAACACGGAGGTGGTGTCAATATGAAATACTATTGGCTCTATGACATCTCCTTCTAAATCGAGTAACGTTTCTATGGAAACGACAAGAGTTTCTTTTGGGAGGAGAGTATCTCCGTTCCGATTCACTATTCCTTCTTTACTGCATCCCTCGCTCCCTCCCATTGACGAATTAACACTGAAATTGAGTCGCTATGGAATACTATGTGTTCTATAACTTCTCCTGCTAAATCGAGGAACGTTTCTACGGAAATGACAATATTTTCTTTTGGGACGCGAGTATCCCCTTTCCGATGCACTATTCCATCTTTACTGCATCCCTCGCCCCTCACACTGACGAATTAACACGGAAGTGGTGTCGCTATGAAATACTATTGGTTCTATGACATCTCCTTCTAAATCGAGTAACAAGAGTTTCTTTTGGGAGGAGAGTATCTCCGTTCCGATTCACTATTCCTTCTTTACTGCATCCCTCGCTCCCTCCCATTGACGAATTAACACTGATATTGAGTCGCTATGGAATACTATGTGTTCTATAACTTCTTCTTCTAAATCTAGGAACGTTTCTACGAAAACGACAATATTTTTTTTTGGGAGGCGAGTATCCCCTTTCCGATGAACTATTCCATCTTTACTGCATCCCTCGCCCCTCACACTGACGAATTAACACGGAAGTGGTGTCAATATGAAATACTATTGGCTCTATGACATCTCCTTCTAGATCGAGTAACGTTTCTATGGAAACGACAAGAGTTTCTTTTGGGAGGAGAGTATCTCCGTTCCGATTCACTATTCCTTCTTTACTGCATCCCTCGCTCCCTCCCATTGACGAATTAATACTGAAATTGAGTCGCTATGGAATACTATTGGTTCTATAACTTCTTCTTCTAAATCGAGGAACGTTTCTACGAAAACGACAATATTTTCTATTGGGAGGCGAGTATCCCCTTTCCGATGCACTATTCCATCTTTACTGCATCCCTCGCCCCTCACACTGACGAATTAACACGGAAGTGATGTCGCTATGAAATACTTTTGGTTCTATGACAACTCCTTCTAAATCGAGTAACGTTTCTATGGAAACGACAAGAGTTTCTTTTGGGAGGACTGTATCTCCGTTCCGATTCACTATTCCTTCTTTACTGCATCCCTCGCTCCCTCCCATTGACGAATTAACACTGAAATTGAGTCTCTATGGAATACTATGTGTTCTATAACTTCTTCTTCTAAATCTAGGAATGTTTCTACGAAAACGACAATATTTTCCTTTGGGAGGCGAGTATCCCCTTTCCGATGCACTATTCCATCTTTACTGCATCCCTCGCCCCTCACACTGACGAATTAACACGGAAGTGGTGTCAATATAAAATACTATTGGCTCTATGACATCTCCTTCTAGATCGAGTATCGTTTCTATGGAAACGACAAGAGTTTCTTTTGGGAGGAGAGTATCTCCGTTCCGATTCACTATTCCTTCTTTACTGCATCCCTCGCTCCCTCCCATTGACGAATTAATACTGAAATTGAGTCTCTATGGAATACTATGTGTTCTATAACTTCTTCTTCTAAATCGAGGAACGTTTCTACGAAAACGACAATATTTTCTTTTGGGAGGCGAGTATCCCCTTTCCGATGCACTATTCCATCTTTACTGCATCCCTCGCCCTCACACTGACGAATTAACACGGAAGTGATGTCGCTATGAAATACTTTTGGTTCTATGACATCTCCTTCTAAATCGAGTAACGTTTCTATGGAAACGACAAGAGTTTCTTTTGGGAGGACTGTATCTCCGTTCCGATTCACTATTCCTTCTTTACTGCATCCCTCGCTCCCTCCCATTGACGAATTAACACTGAAATTGAGTCTCTATGGAATACTATGTGTCCTATAACTTCTTCTTCTAAATCTAGGAACGCTTCTACGAAAACGACAATATTTTCTTTTGGGAGGTGAGTATCCCCTTTCCGATGCACTATTCCATCTTTACTGCATCCCTCGCCCCTCACACTGACGAATTAACACGGAAGTGGTGTCAATATGAAATACTATTGGCTCTATGACATCTCCTTCTAGATCGAGTAACGTTTCTATGGAAACGACAAGAGTTTCTTTTGGGAGGAGAGTATCTCCGTTCCGATTCACTATTCCTTCTTTACTGCATCCCTCGCTCCCTCCCATTGACGAATTAACACTGAAATTGAGTCTCTATGGAATACTATGTGTTCTATAACTTCTTCTTCTAAATCTAGGAAAGTTTCTACGAAAACGACAATATTTTCTTTTGGGAGGCGAGTATCCCCCTTCCGATGCACTATTCCATCTTTACTGCATCCCTCGCCCCTCACACTGACGAATTAACACGGAAGTGGTGTCAATATGAAATACTATTGGCTCTATGACATCTCCTTCTAGATCGAGTAACGTTTCTATGGAAACGACAAGAGTTTCTTTTGGGAGGAGAGTATCTCCGTTCCGATTCACTATTCCTTCTTTACTGCATCCCTCGCTCCCTCCCATTGACGAATTAACACTGAAATTGAGTCGCTATGTAATACTATGTGTTCTATAACTTCTCCTGCTAAATCGAGGAACGTTTCTACGGAAATGACAATATTTTCTTTTGGGAGGCGAGTATCCCCTTTCCGATGCACTATTCCATCTTTACTGCATCCCTCGCCCCTCACACTGACGAATTAACACGGAAGTGGTGTCGCTATGATATACTATTGGTTCTATGACATCCCTTCTAAATCGAGTAACAAGAGTTTCTTTTGGGAGGAGAGTATCTCCGTTCCGATTCACTATTCCTTCTTTACTGCATCCCTCGCTCCCTCCCATTGCCGAATTAACACTGAAATTGAGTCGCTATGGAATACTATGTGTTCTATAACTTCTCCTGCTAAATCGAGGAACGTTTCTACGGAAATGACAATATTTTCTTTTGGGAGGCGAGTATCCCCTTTCCGATGCACTATTCCATCTTTACTGCATCCCTCGCCCCTCACACTGACGAATTAACACGGAAGTGGTGTCGCTATGAAATACAATTGGTTCTATGACATCTCCTTCTAAATCGAGTAACAAGAGTTTCTTTTGGGAGGAGAGTATCTCCTTTCCGATTCACTATTCCTTCTTTACTGCATCCCTCGCTCCCTCCCATTGACGAATTAACACTGAAATTGAGTCGCTATGGAATACTATGTGTTCTATAACTTCTCCTTCTAAATCGGGGAACGTTTCTACGGAAACGACAATATTTTCTTTTGGGAGGCGAGTATCCCCTTTCCGATGCACTATTCCATCTTTACTGCATCCCTCGCCCCTCACACTGACGAATTAACACGGAAGTGGTGTCGCTATGAAATACTATTGGTTCTATGACATCTACTTCTAAATCGAGTAACGTTTCTATGGAAACGACAAGAGTTTCTTTTGGGAGGAGAGTATCTCTGTTCCGATTCACTATTCCTTCTTTACTGCATCCCTCGCTCCCTCCCATTGACGAATTGACACTGAAATTGATTCGCTATGGAATACTATGTGTTCTATAACTTCTCCTTCTAAATCGAGGAACGTTTCTACGGAAACGACAATATTTTCTTTTGGGAGGCGAGTATCCCCTTTCCGATGCACTATTCCATCTTTACTGCATCCCTCGCCCCTCACACTGACGAATTAACGCGGAAGTCGTGACGCTTTGAAATACTATTGGTTCTATGACAACTCCTTCTAAATCGAGTAACGTTTCTATGGAAACGACAAGAGTTTCTTTTGGGAGGAGAGTATCTCTGTTCCGATTCACTATTCCTTCTTTATTGCATCCCTCGTTCCCTCCCATTGACGAATTGACACTGAAATTGATTCGCTATGGAATATTATGTGTTCTATAACTTCTCCTTCTAAATCGAGGAACGTTTCTACGGAAACGACAATATTTTCTTTTGGGAGGCGAGTATCCCCTTTCCGATGCACTATTCCATCTTTACTGCATCCCTCGCCCCTCACACTGACGAATTAACACGGAAGTGGTGTCGCTATGAAATACTATTGGTTCTATGACATCTACTTCTAAATCGAGTAACGTTTCTATGGAAACGACAAGAGTTTCTTTTGGGAGGAGAGTATCTCCGTCCGATTCACTATTCCTTCTTTACTGCATCCCTCGCTCCCTCCCATTGACGAATTAACACCGAAATTGAGTCGCTATGGAATACTATGTGTTCTATAACTTCTTCTTCTAAATCGAGGAACGTTTCTACGGAAACAACAATATTTTCTTTTGGGAGGCGAGTATCCCCTTTCCGATGCACTATTCCATATTTACTGCATCCCTCGCCCCTCACACTGACGAATTAACACGGAAGTGGTGTCAATATGAAATACTATTGGCTCTATGACATCTCCTTCTAAATGGAGTAACGTTTCTATGGAAACGACAAGAGTTTCTTTTGGGAGGAGAGTATCTCCGTTCCGATTCACTATTCCTTCTTTACTGCATCCCTCGCTCCCTCCCATTGACGAATTAACACCGAAATTGAGTCGCTATGGAATACTATGTGTTCTATAACTTCTTCTTCTAAATCGAGGAACGTTTCTACGGAAACAACAATATTTTCTTTTGGGAGGCGAGTATCCCCTTTCCGATGCACTATTCCATCTTTACTGCATCCCTCGCCCCTCACACTGACGAATTAACACGGAAGTGGTGTCAATATGAAATACTATTGGCTCTATGACATTTCCTTCTAAATGGAGTAACGTTTCTATGGAAACGACAAGAGTTTCTTTTGGGAGGAGAGTATCTCCGTTCCGATTCACTATCCCTTCTTTACTGCATCCCTCGCTCCCTCCCATTGACGAATTAACACTGAAATTGAGTCGCTATGGAATACTCTGTGTTCTATAACTTCTTCTTCTAAATCGAGGAACGTTTCTACGGAAACGACAATATTTTCTTTTGCGAGGCGAGTATCCCCTTTCCGATGCACTATTCCATATTTACTGCATCCCTCGCCCCTCACACTGACGAATTAACACGGAAGTGGTGTCAATATGAAATACTATTGGCTCTATGACATCTCCTTCTAAATGGAGTAACGTTTCTATGGAAACGACAAGAGTTTCTTTCGGGAGGAGAGTATCTCCGTTCCGATTCACTATTCCTTCTTTACTGCATCCCTCGCTCCCTCCCATTGACGAATTAACACCGAAATTGAGTCGCTATGGAATACTATGTTTTCTATAACTTCTTCTTCTAAATCGAGGAACGTTTCTACGGAAACAACAATATTTTCTTTTGCGAGGCGAGTATCCCCTTTCCGATGCACTATTCCATCTTTACTGCATCCCTCGCCCCTCACACTGACGAATTAACACGGAAGTGGTGTCAATATGAAATACTATTGGCTCTATGACATCTCCTTCTAAATGGAGTAACGTTTCTATGGAAACGACAAGAGTTTCTTTTGGGAGGAGAGTATCTCCGTTCCGATTCACTATTCCTTCTTTACTGCATCCCTCGCTCCCTCCCATTGACGAATTAACACCGAAATTGAGTCGCTATGGAATACTATGTGTTCTATAACTTCTTCTTCTAAATCGAGGAACGTTTCTACGGAAACAACAATATTTTCTTTTGGGAGGCGAGTATCCCCTTTCCGATGCACTATTCCATATTTACTGCATCCCTCGCCCCTCACACTGACGAATTAACACGGAAGTGGTGTCAATATGGAATACTATTGGCTCTATGACATCTCCTTCTAAATCGAGTAACGTTTCTATGGAAACGACAAGAGTTTCTTTTGGGAGGAGAGTATCTCGGTTCCGATTCACTATTCCTTCTTTACTGCATCCCTCGCTCCCTCCCATTGACGAATTAACACTGAAATTGAGTCGCTATGGAATACTATGTGTTCTATAACTTCTTCTTCTAAATCGAGGAACGTTTCTACGGAAACGACAATATTTTCTTTTGGGAGGCGAGTATCCCCTTTCCGATGCACTATTCCATCTTTACTGCATCCCTCGCCCCTCACACTGACGAATTAACACAGAAGTGGTGTCAATATGAAATACTATTGGCTCTATGACATCTCCTTCTAAACCGAGTAACGTTTCTATGGAAACGACAAGAGTTTCTTTTGGGAGGAGAGTATCTCCGTTCCGATTCACTATTCCTTCTTTACTGCATCCCTCGCTCCCTCCCATTGACGAATTAATACTGAAATTGAGTCTCTATGGAATACTATGTGTTCTATAACTTCTTCTTCTAAATCGAGGAACGTTTCTACGAAAACGACAATATTTTCTTTTGGGAGGCGAGTATCCCCTTTCCGATGCACTATTCCATCTTTACTGCATCCTTCGCCCCTCACACTGACGAATTAACACGGAAGTGATGTCGCTATGAAATACTTTTGGTTCTATGACAACTCCTTCTAAATCGAGTAACGTTTCTATGGAAACGACAAGAGTTTCTTTTGGGAGGACTGTATCTCCGTTCCGATTCACTATTCCTTCTTTACTGCATCCCTCGCTCCCTCCCATTGACGAATTAACACTGAAATTGAGTCTCTATGGAATACTATGTGTTCTATAACTTCTTCTTCTAAATCTAGGAACGTTTCTACGAAAACGACAATATTTTCTTTTGGGAGGCGAGTATCCCCTTTCCGATGCACTATTCCATCTTTACTGCATCCCTCGCCCCTCACACTGACGAATTAACACGGAAGTGGTGTCAATATGAAATACTATTGGCTCTATGACATCTCCTTCTAGATCGAGTAACGTTTCTATGGAAACGACAAGAGTTTCTTTTGGGAGGAGAGTATCTCCGTTCCGATTCACTATTCCTTCTTTACTGCATCCCTCGCTCCCTCCCATTGACAAATTAACACTGAAATTGAGTCGCTATGGAATACTATGTGTTCTATAACTTCTTCTTCTAAATCGAGGAACGTTTCTACGAAAACGACAATATTTTCTTTTGGGAGGCGAGTATCCCCTTTCCGATGCACTATTCCATCTTTACTGCATCCCTCGCCCCTCACACTGACGAATTAACACGGAGGTGGTGTCAATATGAAATACTATTGGCTCTATGACATCTCCTTCTAAATCGAGTAACGTTTCTATGGAAACGACAAGAGTTTCTTTTGGGAGGAGAGTATCTCCGTTCCGATTCACTATTCCTTCTTTACTGCATCCCTCGCTCCCTCCCATTGACGAATTAACACTGAAATTGAGTCGCTATGGAATACTATGTGTTCTATAACTTCTCCTGCTAAATCGAGGAACGTTTCTACGGAAATGACAATATTTTCTTTTGGGACGCGAGTATCCCCTTTCCGATGCACTATTCCATCTTTACTGCATCCCTCGCCCCACACACTGACGAATTAACACGGAAGTGGTGTCGCTATGAAATACTATTGGTTCTATGACATCTCCTTCTAAATCGAGTAACAAGAGTTTCTTTTGGGAGGAGAGTATCTCTGTTCCGATTCACTATTCCTTCTTTACTGCATCCCTCGCTCCCTCCCATTGACGAATTAACACTGATATTGAGTCGCTATGGAATACTATGTGTTCTATAACTTCTTCTTCTAAATCTAGGAACGTTTCTACGAAAACGACAATATTTTTTTTTGGGAGGCGAGTATCCCCTTTCCGATGCACTATTCCATCTTTACTGCATCCCTCGCCCCTCACACTGACGAATTAACACGGAAGTGGTGTCAATATGAAATACTATTGGCTCTATGACATCTCCTTCTAGATCGAGTAACGTTTCTATGGAAACGACAAGAGTTTCTTTTGGGAGGAGAGTATCTCCGTTCCGATTCACTATTCCTTCTTTACTGCATCCCTCGCTCCCTCCCATTGACGAATTAATACTGAAATTGAGTCGCTATGGAATACTATTGGTTCTATAACTTCTTCTTCTAAATCGAGGAACGTTTCTACGAAAACGACAATATTTTCTATTGGGAGGCGAGTATCCCCTTTCCGATGCACTATTCCATCTTTACTGCATCCCTCGCCCCTCACACTGACGAATTAACACGGAAGTGATGTCGCTATGAAATACTTTTGGTTCTATGACAACTCCTTCTAAATCGAGTAACGTTTCTATGGAAACGACAAGAGTTTCTTTTGGGAGGACTGTATCTCCGTTCCGATTCACTATTCCTTCTTTACTGCATCCCTCGCTCCCTCCCATTGACGAATTAACACTGAAATTGAGTCTCTATGGAATACTATGTGTTCTATAACTTCTTCTTCTAAATCTAGGAATGTTTCTACGAAAACGACAATATTTTCCTTTGGGAGGCGAGTATCCCCTTTCCGATGCACTATTCCATCTTTACTGCATCCCTCGCCCCTCACACTGACGAATTAACACGGAAGTGGTGTCAATATAAAATACTATTGGCTCTATGACATCTCCTTCTAGATCGAGTATCGTTTCTATGGAAACGACAAGAGTTTCTTTTGGGAGGAGAGTATCTCCGTTCCGATTCACTATTCCTTCTTTACTGCATCCCTCGCTCCCTCCCATTGACGAATTAATACTGAAATTGAGTCTCTATGGAATACTATGTGTTCTATAACTTCTTCTTCTAAATCGAGGAACGTTTCTACGAAAACGACAATATTTTCTTTTGGGAGGCGAGTATCCCCTTTCCGATGCACTATTCCATCTTTACTGCATCCCTCGCCCTCACACTGACGAATTAACACGGAAGTGATGTCGCTATGAAATACTTTTGGTTCTATGACATCTCCTTCTAAATCGAGTAACGTTTCTATGGAAACGACAAGAGTTTCTTTTGGGAGGACTGTATCTCCGTTCCGATTCACTATTCCTTCTTTACTGCATCCCTCGCTCCCTCCCAATGACGAATTAACACTGAAATTGAGTCTCTATGGAATACTATGTGTTCTATAACTTCTTCTTCTAAATCTAGGAACGCTTCTACGAAAACGACAATATTTTCTTTTGGGAGGTGGGTATCCCCTTTCCGATGCACTATTCCATCTTTACTGCATCCCTCGCCCCTCACACTGACGAATTAACACGGAAGTGGTGTCAATATGAAATACTATTGGCTCTATGACATCTCCTTCTAGATCGAGTAACGTTTCTATGGAAACGACAAGAGTTTCTTTTGGGAGGAGAGTATCTCCGTTCCGATTCACTATTCCTTCTTTACTGCATCCCTCGCTCCCTCCCATTGACGAATTAACACTGAAATTGAGTCTCTATGGAATACTATGTGTTCTATAACTTCTTCTTCTAAATCTAGGAAAGTTTCTACGAAAACGACAATATTTTCTTTTGGGAGGCGAGTATCCCCCTTCCGATGCACTATTCCATCTTTACTGCATCCCTCGCCCCTCACACTGACGAATTAACACGGAAGTGGTGTCAATATGAAATACTATTGGCTCTATGACATCTCCTTCTAGATCGAGTAACGTTTCTATGGAAACGACAAGAGTTTCTTTTGGGAGGAGAGTATCTCCGTTCCGATTCACTATTCCTTCTTTACTGCATCCCTCGCTCCCTCCCATTGACGAATTAACACTGAAATTGAGTCGCTATGTAATACTATGTGTTCTATAACTTCTCCTGCTAAATCGAGGAACGTTTCTACGGAAATGACAATATTTTCTTTTGGGAGGCGAGTATCCCCTTTCCGATGCACTATTCCATCTTTACTGCATCCCTCGCCCCTCACACTGACGAATTAACACGGAAGTGGTGTCGCTATGATATACTATTGGTTCTATGACATCCCTTCTAAATCGAGTAACAAGAGTTTCTTTTGGGAGGAGAGTATCTCCGTTCCGATTCACTATTCCTTCTTTACTGCATCCCTCGCTCCCTCCCATTGCCGAATTAACACTGAAATTGAGTCGCTATGGAATACTATGTGTTCTATAACTTCTCCTGCTAAATCGAGGAACGTTTCTACGGAAATGACAATATTTTCTTTTGGGAGGCGAGTATTCCCTTTCCGATGCACTATTCCATCTTTACTGCATCCCTCGCCCCTCACACTGACGAATTAACACGGAAGTGGTGTCGCTATGAAATACAATTGGTTCTATGACATCTCCTTCTAAATCGAGTAACAAGAGTTTCTTTTGGGAGGAGAGTATCTCCTTTCCGATTCACTATTCCTTCTTTACTGCATCCCTCGCTCCCTCCCATTGACGAATTAACACTGAAATTGAGTCGCTATGGAATACTATGTGTTCTATAACTTCTCCTTCTAAATCGGGGAACGTTTCTACGGAAACGACAATATTTTCTTTTGGGAGGCGAGTATCCCCTTTCCGATGCACTATTCCATCTTTACTGCATCCCTCGCCCCTCACACTGACGAATTAACACGGAAGTGGTGTCGCTATGAAATACTATTGGTTCTATGACATCTACTTCTAAATCGAGTAACGTTTCTATGGAAACGACAAGAGTTTCTTTTGGGAGGAGAGTATCTCTGTTCCGATTCACTATTCCTTCTTTACTGCATCCCTCGCTCCCTCCCATTGACGAATTGACACTGAAATTGATTCGCTATGGAATACTATGTGTTCTATAACTTCTCCTTCTAAATCGAGGAACGTTTCTACGGAAACGACAATATTTTCTTTTGGGAGGCGAGTATCCCCTTTCCGATGCACTATTCCATCTTTACTGCATCCCTCGCCCCTCACACTGACGAATTAACACGGAAGTGGTGTCGCTATGAAATACTATTGGTTCTATGACATCTACTTCTAAATCGAGTAACGTTTCTATGGAAACGACAAGAGTTTCTTTTGGGAGGAGAGTATCTCTGTTCCGATTCACTATTCCTTCTTTACTGCATCCCTCGCTCCCTCCCATTGACGAATTGACACTGAAATTGATTCGCTATGGAATACTATGTGTTCTATAACTTCTCCTTCTAAATCGAGGAACGTTTCTACGGAAACGACAATATTTTCTTTTGGGAGGCGAGTATCCCCTTTCCGATGCACTATTCCATCTTTACTGCATCCCTCGCCCCTCACACTGACGAATTAACACGGAAGTGGTGTCGCTATGAAATACTATTGGTTCTATGACATCTACTTCTAAATCGAGTAACGTTTCTATGGAAACGACAAGAGTTTCTTTTGGGAGGAGAGTATCTCTGTTCCGATTCACTATTCCTTCTTTACTGCATCCCTCGCTCCCTCCCATTGACGAATTGACACTGAAATTGATTCGCTATGGAATACTATGTGTTCTATAACTTCTCCTTCTAAATCGAGGAACGTTTCTACGGAAACGACAATATTTTCTTTTGGGAGGCGAGTATCACCTTTCCGATGCACTATTCCATCTTCACTGCATCCCTCGCCCCTCACACTGACGAATTAACGCGGAAGTCGTGACGCTTTGAAATACTATTGGTTCTATGACATCTCCTTCTAAATCGAGTAACGTTTCTATGGAAACGACAAGAGTTTCTTTTGGGAGGAGAGTATCTCTGTTCCGATTCACTATTCCTTCTTTACTGCATCCCTCGCTCCCTCCCATTGACGAATTGACACTGAAATTGATTCGCTATGGAATACTATGTGTTCTATAACTTCTCCTTCTAAATCGAGGAACGTTTCTACGGAAACGACAATATTTTCTTTTGGGAGGCGAGTATCCCCTTTCCGATGCACTATTCCATCTTTACTGCATCCCTCGCCCCTCACACTGACGAATTAACACGGAAGTGGTGTCGCTATGAAATACTATTGGTTCTATGACATCTACTTCTAAATCGAGTAACGTTTCTATGGAAACGACAAGAGTTTCTTTTGGGAGGAGAGTATCTCTGTTCCGATTCACTATTCCTTCTTTACTGCATCCCTCGCTCCCTCCCATTGACGAACTGACACTGAAATTGATTCGCTATGGAATACTATGTGTTCTATAACTTCTCCTTCTAAATCGAGGAACGTTTCTATGGAAACGACAATATTTTCTTTTGGGAGGCGAGTATCCCCTTTCCGATGCACTATTCCATCTTTACTGCATCCCTCGCCCCTCACACTGACGAATTAACGCGGAAGTCGTGACGCTTTGAAATACTATTGGTTCTATGACATCTCCTTCTAAATCGAGTAACGTTTCTATGGAAACGACAAGAGTTTCTTTTGGGAGGAGAGTATCTCTGTTCCGATTCACTATTCCTTCTTTACTGCATCCCTCGCTCCCTCCCATTGACGAATTGACACTGAAATTGATTCGCTATGGAATACTATGTGTTCTATAACTTCTCCTTCTAAATCGAGGAACGTTTCTACGGAAACGACAATATTTTCTTTTGGGAGGCGAGTATCCCCTTTCCGATGCACTATTCCATCTTTACTGCATCCCTCGCCCCTCACACTGACGAATTAACACGGAAGTGGTGTCGCTATGAAATACTATTGGTTCTATGACATCTACTTCTAAATCGAGTAACGTTTCTATGGAAACGACAAGAGTTTCTTTTGGGAGGAGAGTATCTCTGTTCCGATTCACTATTCCTTCTTTACTGCATCCCTCGCTCCCTCCCATTGACGAATTGACACTGAAATTGATTCGCTATGGAATACTATGTGTTCTATAACTTCTCCTTCTAAATCGAGGAACGTTTCTACGGAAACGACAATATTTTCGTTTGGGAGGCGAGTATCCCCTTTCCGATGCACTATTCCATCTTTACTGCATCCCTCGCCCCTCACACTGACGAATTAACACGGAAGTGGTGTCGCTATGAAATACTATTGGTTCTATGACATCTACTTCTAAATCGAGTAACGTTTCTATGGAAACGACAAGAGTTTCTTTTGGGAGGAGAGTATCTCTGTTCCGATTCACTATTCCTTCTTTACTGCATCCCTCGCTCCCTCCCATTGACGAATTGACACTGAAATTGATTCGCTATGGAATACTATGTGTTCTATAACTTCTCCTTCTAAATCGAGGAACGTTTCTACGGAAACGACAATATTTTCTTTTGGGAGGCGAGTATCCCCTTTCCGATGCACTATTCCATCTTTACTGCATCCCTCGCCCCTCACACTGACGAATTAACGCGGAAGTCGTGACGCTTTGAAATACTATTGGTTCTATGACATCTCCTTCTAAATCGAGTAACGTTTCTATGGAAACGACAAGAGTTTCTTTCGGGAGGAGAGTATCTCTGTTCCGATTCACTATTCCTTCTTTACTGCATCCCTCGCTCCCTCCCATTGACGAATTGACACTGAAATTGATTCGCTATGGAATACTATGTGTTCTACAACTTCTCCTTCTAAATCGAGGAACGTTTCTACGGAAACGACAATATTTTCTTTTGGGAGGCGAGTATCCCCTTTCCGATGCACTATTCCATCTTTACTGCATCCCTCGCCCCTCACACTGACGAATTAACACGGAAGTGGTGTCGCTATGAAATACTATTGGTTCTATGACATCTACTTCTAAATCGAGTAACGTTTCTATGGAAACGACAAGAGTTTCTTTTGGGAGGAGAGTATCTCTCTTCCGATTCACTATTCCTTCTTTACTGCATCCCTCGCTCCCTCCCATTGACGAATAACACTGAAATTGATTCGCTATGGAATACTATGTGTTCTATAACTTCTCCTTCTAAATCGAGGAACGTTTCTACGGAAACGACAATATTTTCTTTTGGGAGGCGAGTATCCCCTTTCCGATGCACTATTCCATCTTTACTGCATCCCTCGCCCCTCACACTGACGAATTAACGCGGAAGTCGTGACGCTTTGAAATACTATTGGTTCTATGACATCTCCTTCTAAATCGAGTAACGTTTCTATGGAAACGACAAGAGTTTCTTTTGGGAGGAGAGTATCTCTGTTCCGATTCACTATTCCTTCTTTACTGCATCCCTCGCTCCCTCCCATTGACGAATTGACACTGAAATTGATTCGCTATGGAATACTATGTGTTCTATAACTTCTCCTTCTAAATCGAGGAACGTTTCTACGGAAACGACAATATTTTCTTTTGGGAGGCAAGTATCCCCTTTCCGATGCACTATTCCATCTTTACTGCATCCCTCGCCCCTCACACTGACGAATTAACACGGAAGTGGTGTCGCTATGAAATACTATTGGTTCTATGACATCTACTTCTAAATCGAGTAACGTTTCTATGGAAACGACAAGAGTTTCTTTTGGGAGGAGAGTATCTCTGTTCCGATTCACTATTCCTTCTTTACTGCATCCCTCGCTCCCTCCCATTGACGAATTGACACTGAAATTGATTCCCTATGGAATACTATGTGTTCTATAACTTCTCCTTCTAAATCGAGGAACGTTTCTACGGAAACGACAATATTTTCTTTTGGGAGGCGAGTATCCCCTTTCCGATGCACTATTCCATCTTTACTGCATCCCTCGCCCCTCACACTGACGAATTAACACGGAAGTGGTGTCGCTATGAAATACTATTGGTTCTATGACATCTACTTCTAAATCGAGTAACGTTTCTATGGAAACGACAAGAGTTTCTTTTGGGAGGAGAGTATCTCTGTTCCGATTCACTATTCCTTCTTTACTGCATCCCTCGCTCCCTCCCATTGACGAATTGACACTGAAATTGATTCGCTATGGAATACTATGTGTTCTATAACTTCTCCTTCTAAATCGAGGAACGTTTCTACGGAAACGACAATATTTTCTTTTGGGAGGCGAGTATCCCCTTTCCGATGCACTATTCCTTCTTTACTGCATCCCTCGCCCCTCACACTGACGAATTAACACGGAAGTGGTGTCGCTATGAAATACTATTGGTTCTATGACATCTACTTCTAAATCGAGTAACGTTTCTATGGAAACGACAAGAGTTTCTTTTGGGAGGAGAGTATCTCTGTTCCGATTCACTATTCCTTCTTTACTGCATCCCTCGCTCCCTCCCATTGACGAATTGACACTGAAATTGATTCGCTATGGAATACTATGTGTTCTATAACTTCTCCTTCTAAATCAAGGAACGTTTCTACGGAAACGACAATATTTTCTTTTGGGAGGCGAGTATCCCCTTTCCGATGCACTATTCCATCTTTACTGCATCCCTCGCCCCTCACACTGACGAATTAACGCGGAAGTCGTGACGCTTTGAAATACTATTGGTTCTATGACATCTCCTTCTAAATCGAGTAACGTTTCTATGGAAACGACAAGAGTTTCTTTTGGGAGGAGAGTATCTCTGTTCCGATTCACTATTCCTTCTTTACTGCATCCCTCGCCCCCTCCCATTGACGAATTGACACTGAAATTGATTCGCTATGGAATACTATGTGTTCTATAACTTCTCCTTCTAAATCGAGGAACGTTTCTACGGAAACGACAATATTTTCTTTTGGGAGGCGAGTATCCCCTTTCCGATGCACTATTCCATCTTTACTGCATCCCTCGCCCCTCACACTGACGAATTAACACGGAAGTGGTGTCGCTATGAAATACTATTGGTTCTATGACATCTACTTCTAAATCGAGTAACGTTTCTATGGAAACGACAAGAGTTTCTTTTGGGAGGAGAGTATCTCTGTTCCGATTCACTATTCCTTCTTTACTGCATCCCTCGCTCCCTCCCATTGACGAATTGACACTGAAATTGATTCGCTATGGAATACTATGTGTTCTATAACTTCTCCTTCTAAATCGAGGAACGTTTCTACGGAAACGACAATATTTTCTTTTGGGAGGCGAGTATCCCCTTTCCGATGCACTATTCCATCTTTACTGCATCCCTCGCCCCTCACACTGACGATTTAACGCGGAAGTCGTGTCGCTTTGAATAACTATTGGTTCTATGACATCTCCTTCTAAATCGAGTAACGTTTCTATCGAAACGACAAGAGTTTCTTTTGGGAGGAGGGTATCTCTGTTCCGATTCACTATTCCTTCTTTACTGCATCCCTCGCTCCCTCCCATTGACGAATTGACACTGAAATTGATTCGCTATGGAATACTATGTGTTCTATAACTTCTCCTTCTAAATCGAGGAACGTTTCTACGGAAACGACAATATTTTCTTTTGAGAGGCGAGTATCCCCTTTCCGATGCACTATTCCATCTTTACTGCATCCCTCGCCCCTCACACTGACGAATTAACACGGAAGTGGTGTCGCTTTGAAATACTATTGGTTCTATGACATCTCCTTCTAAATCGAGTAACGTTTCTATGGAAACGACAATATTTTCTTTTGGGAGGCGAGTATCCCCTTTCCGATGCACTATTCCATCTTTACTGCATCCCTCGCCCCTCACACTGACGAATTAACGCGGAAGTCGTGTCGCTTTGAAATACTATTGGTTCTATGACATCTCCTTCTAAATCGAGTAACGTTTCTATGGAAACGACAAGAGTTTCTTTTGGGAGGAGAGTATCTCTGTTCCGATTCACTATTCCTTCTTTCCTGCATCCCTCGCTCCCTCCCATTGACGAATTGACACTGAAATTGATTCGCTATGGAATACTATGTGTTCTATAACTTCTCTTTCTAAATCGAGGAACGTTTCTACGGAAACGACAATATTTTCTTTTGGGAGGCGAGTATCCCCTTTCCGATGCACTATTCCATCTTTACTGCATCCCTCGCCCCTCACACTGACGAATTAACACGGAAGTGGTGTCGCTTTGAAATACTATTGGTTCTATGACATCTCCTTCTAAATCGAGTAACGTTTCTATGGAAACGACAATATTTTCTTTTGGGAGGCGAGTATCCCCTTTCCGATGCACTATTCCATCTTTACTGCATCCCTCGCCCCTCACACTGGCGAATTAACGCGGAAGTCGTGTCGCTTCGAAATACTATTGGTTCTATGACATCTCCTTCTAAATCGAGTAACGTTTCTATGGAAACGACAAGAGTTTCTTTTGGGAGGAGAGTATCTCCGTTCCGATTCACTATTCCTTCTTTACTGCATCCCTCGCTCCCTCCCATTGACGAATTAACACTGAAATTGATTCGCTATGGAATACTATGTGTTCTATAACTTTCTCCTTCTAAATCGAGGAACGTTTCTACGGAAACGACAATATTTTCTTTTGGGAGGCGGGTATCCCCTTTCCGATGCACTATTCCATCTTTACTGCATCCCTCGCCCCTCACACTGACGAATTAACACGGAAGTGGTGTCGCTTTGAAACACTATTGGTTCTATGACATCTCCTTCTAAATCGAGTAACGTTTCTATGGAAACGACAATATTTTCTTTTGGGAGGCGAGTATCCCCTTTCCGATGCACTATTCCATCTTTACTGCATCCCTCGCCCCTCACACTGGCGAATTAACGCGGAAGTCGTGTCGCTTCGAAATACTGTTGGTTCTATGACATCTCCTTCTAAATCGAGTAACGTTTCTATGGAAACGAAAAGAGTTTCTTTTGGGAGGAGAGTATCTACGTTCCGATTCACTATTCCTTCTTTACTGCATCCCTCGCTCCCTCCCATTGACGAATTAACACTGAAATTGATTCGCTATGGAATACTATGTGTTCTATAACTTCTCCTTCTAAATCGAGGAACGTTTCTACGGAAACGACAATATTTTCTTTTGGGAGGCGAGTATCCCCTTTCCGATGCACTATTCCATCTTTACTGCATCCCTCGCCCCTCACACTGACGAATTAACACGGAAGTGGTGTCGCTATGAAATACTATTGGTTCTATGACATCTACTTCTAAATCGAGTAACGTTTCTATGGAAACGACAAGAGTTTCTTTTGGGAGGAGAGTATCTCTGTTCCGATTCACTATTCCTTCTTTACTGCATCCCTCGCTCCCTCCCATTGACGAATTGACACTGAAATTGATTCGCTATGGAATACTATGTGTTCTATAACTTCTCCTTCTAAATCGAGGAACGTTTCTACGGAAACGACAATATTTTCTTTTGGGAGGCGAGTATCCCCTTTCCGATGCACTATTCCATCTTTACTGCATCCCTCGCCCCTCACACTGACGAATTAACGCGGAAGTCGTGACGCTTTGAAATACTATTGGTTCTATGACATCTCCTTCTAAATCGAGTAACGTTTCTATGGAAACGACAAGAGTTTCTTTTGGGAGGAGAGTATCTCTGTTCCGATTCACTATTCCTTCTTTACTGCATCCCTCCCTCCCTCCCATTGACGAATTAACACTGAAATTGATTCGCTATGGAATACTATGTGTTCTATAACTTCTCCTTCTAAATCGAGGAACGTTTCTACGGAAACGACAATATTTTATTTTGGAAGGTGAGTATCCCCTTTCCGATGCACTATTCCATCTTTACTGCATCCCTCGCCCCTCACACTGACGAATTAACGCGGAAGTCGTGTCGCTTTGAAATACTATTGGTTCTATGACATCTCCTTCAAAATCGAGTAACGTTTCTATGGAAACGACAAGAGATTCTTTTGGGAGGAGAGTATCCCCGTTCCGATTCACTATTCCTTCTTTACTGCATCCCTCGCTCCCTCCCATTGACGAATTAACACTGAAATTGATTCGCTATGGAATACTATGTGTTCTATAACTTCTCCCTCTAAATCGAGGAACGTTTCTACGGAAACGACAATATTTTCTTTTGGGATGCGAGTATCCCCTTTCCGATGCACTATTCCATCTTTACTGCATCCCTCGCCCCTCACATTGACGAATTAACACGGAAGTGGTGTCAATATGAAATACTATTGGTTCTATGACATCTCCTTCTAAATCGAGTAACGTTTCTATGGAAACGACAAGAGTTTCTTTTGGGAGGAGAGTATCTCCGTTCCGATTCACTATTCCTTCTTTACTGCATCCCTCGCTCCCTCCCATTGACGAATTAACACTGAAATTGATTCGCTATGGAATACTATGTGTTCTATAACTTCTCCTTCTAAATCGAGGAACGTTTCTACGGAAACGACAATATTTTCTTTTGGGAGGCGAGTATCCCATTTCCGATGCACTATTCCATCTTTACTGCATCCCTCGCCCCTCACACTGACGAATTAACACGGACGTGGTGTCGCTATGAAATACTATTTGTTCTATGACATCTCCTTCTAATTCGAGTAACGTTTCTATGGAAACGACAAGAGTTTCTTTTGGGAGGAGAGTATCTCCGTTCCGATTCACTATTCCTTCTTTACTGCATCCCTCGCTCCCTCCCATTGACGAATTAACACTGAAATTGATTCGCTATGGAATACTATGTGTTCTATAACTTCTCCTTCTAAATCGAGGAACGTTTCTACGGAAACGACAATATTTTCTTTTGGGAGGCGAGTATCCCCTTTCCGATGCACTATTCCATAATTACTGCATCCCTCGCCCCTCACACTGACGAATTAACGCGGAAGTCGTGTCGCTTAGAAATACTATTGGTTCTATGACATCTCCTTCTAAATCGAGTAACGTTTCTATGGAAACGACAAGTGTTTCTTTTGGGAGGAGAGTATCTCCGTTCCGATTCACTATTCCTTCTTTACTGCATCCCTCGCTCCCTCCCATTGACGAATTAACACTGAAATTGATTCGCTATGGAATACTATGTGTTCTATAACTTCTCCTTCTAAATCGAGGAACGTTTCTATGGAAACGACAATATTTTCTTTTGGGATGCGAGTATCCCCCTTCCGATGCACTATTCCATCTTTACTGCATCCCTCGCCCCTCACACTGACGAATTAACACGGACGTGGTGTCGCTATGAAATACTATTGGTTCTATGACATCTCCTTCTAAATCGAGTAACGTTTCTATGGAAACGACAAGAGTTTCTTTTGGGAGGAGAGTATCTCCGTTCCGATTCACTATTCCTTCTTTACTGCATCCCTCGCTCCCTCCCATTGACGAATTAACACTGAAATTGATTCGCTATGGAATACTATGTGTTCTATAACTTCTCCTTCTAAATCGAGGAACGTTTCTACGGAAACGACAATATTTTCTTTTGGGAGGCGAGTATCCCCTTTCCGATGCACTATTCCATCTTTACTGCATCCCTCGCCCCTCACACTGACGAATTAACACGGACGTGGTGTCGCTATGAAATACTATTGGTTCTATGACATCTCCTTCTAAATCGAGTAACGTTTCTATGGAAACGACAAGAGTTTCTTTTGGGAGGAGAGTATCTCCGTTCCGATTCACTATTCCTTCTTTACTGCATCCCTCGCTCCCTTCCATTGACGAATTAACACTGAAATTGATTCGCTATGGAATACTATGTGTTCTATAACTTCTCCTTCTAAATCGAGGAACGTTTCTACGGAAACGACAATATTTTCTTTTGGGAGGCGAGTATCCCCTTTCCGATGCACTATTCCATCATTACTGCATCCCTCGCCCCTCACACTGACGAATTAACACGGACGTGGTGTCGCTATGAAATACTATTGGTTCTATGACATCTCCTTCTAAATCGAGTAACGTTTCTATGGAAACGACAAGAGTTTCTTTTGGGAGGAGAGTATCTCCGTTCCGATTCACTATTCCTTCTTTACTGCATCCCTCGCTCCCTCCCATTGACGAATTAACACTGAAATTGATTCGCTATGGAATACTATGTGTTCTATAACTTCTCCTTCTAAATCGAGGAACGTTTCTACGGAAACGACAATATTTTCTTTTGGGAGGCGAGTATCCCCTTTCCGATGCACTATTCCATCATTACTGCATCCCTCGCCCCTCACACTGACGAATTAACACGGACGTGGTGTCGCTATGAAATACTATTGGTTCTATGACATCTCCTTCTAAATCGAGTAACGTTTCTATGGAAACGACAAGAGTTTCTTTTGGGAGGAGAGTATCTCCGTTCCGATTCACTATTCCTTCTTTACTGCATCGCTCGCTCCCTCCCATTGACGAATTAACACTGAAATTGATTCGCTATGGAATACTATGTGTTCTATAACTTCTCCTTCTAAATCGAGGAACGTTTCTACGGAAACGACAATATTTTCTTTTGGGAGGCGAGTATCCCCTTTCCGATGCACTATTCCATAATTACTGCATCCCTCGCCCCTCACACTGACGAATTAACGCGGAAGTCGTGTCGCTTTGAAATACTATTGGTTCTATGACATCTCCTTCTAAATCGAGTAACGTTTCTATGGAAACGACAAGAGTTTCTTTTGGGAGGAGAGTATCTCCGTTCCGATTCACTATTCCTTCTTTACTGCATCCCTCGCTCCCTCCCATTGACGAATTAACACTGAAATTGATTCGCTATGGAATACTATGTGTTCTATAACTTCTCCTTCTAAATCGAGGGACGTTTCTATGGAAACGACAATATTTTCTTTTGGGATGCGAGTATCCCCCTTCCGATGCACTATTCCATCTTTACTGCATCCCTCGCCCCTCACACTGACGAATTAACACGGACGTGGTGTCGCTATGAAATACTATTGGTTCTATGACATCTCCTTCTAAATCGAGTAACGTTTCTATGGAAACGACAAGAGTTTCTTTTGGGAGGAGAGTATCTCCGTTCCGATTCACTATTCCTTCTTTACTGCATCCCTCGCTCCCTCCCATTGACGAATTAACACTGAAATTGATTCGCTATGGAATACTATGTGTTCTATAACTTCTCCTTCTAAATCGAGGAACGTTTCTACGGAAACGACAATATTTTCTTTTGGGAGGCGAGTATCCCCTTTCCGATGCACTATTCCATCTTTACTGCATCCCTCGCCCCTCACACTGACGAATTAACACGGACGTGGTGTCGCTATGAAATACTATTGGTTCTATGACATCTCCTTCTAAATCGAGTAACGTTTCTATGGAAACGACAAGAGTTTCTTTTGGGAGGAGAGTATCTCCGTTCCGATTCACTATTCCTTCTTTACTGCATCCCTCGCTCCCTTCCATTGACGAATTAACACTGAAATTGATTCGCTATGGAATACTATGTGTTCTATAACTTCTCCTTCTAAATCGAGGAACGTTTCTACGGAAACGACAATATTTTCTTTTGGGAGGCGAGTATCCCCTTTCCGATGCACTATTCCATCATTACTGCATCCCTCGCCCCTCACACTGACGAATTAACACGGACGTGGTGTCGCTATGAAATACTATTGGTTCTATGACATCTCCTTCTAAATCGAGTAACGTTTCTATGGAAACGACAAGAGTTTCTTTTGGGAGGAGAGTATCTCCGTTCCGATTCACTATTCCTTCTTTACTGCATCCCTCGCTCCCTCCCATTGACGAATTAACACTGAAATTGATTCGCTATGGAATACTATGTGTTCTATAACTTCTCCTTCTAAATCGAGGAACGTTTCTACGGAAACGACAATATTTTCATTTGGGAGGCGAGTATCCCCTTTCCGATGCACTATTCCATCATTACTGCATCCCTCGCCCCTCACACTGACGAATTAACACGGACGTGGTGTCGCTATGAAATACTATTGGTTCTATGACATCTCCTTCTAAATCGAGTAACGTTTCTATGGAAACGACAAGAGTTTCTTTTGGGAGGAGAGTATCTCCGTTCCGATTCACTATTCCTTCTTTACTGCATCCCTCGCTCCCTCCCATTGACGAATTAACACTGAAATTGATTCGCTATGGAATACTATGTGTTCTATAACTTCTCCTTCTAAATCGAGGAACGTTTCTACGGAAACGACAATATTTTCTTTTGGGAGGCGAGTATCCCCTTTCCGATGCACTATTCCATCATTACTGCATCCCTCGCCCCTCACACTGACGAATTAACACGGACGTGGTGTCGCTATGAAGTACTATTGGTTCTATGACATCTCCTTCTAAATCGAGTAACGTTTCTATGGAAACGACAAGAGTTTGTTTTGGGAGGAGAGTATCTCCGTTCCGATTCACTATTCCTACTTTACTGCATCCCTCGCTCCCTCCCATTGACGAATTAACACTGAAATTGATTCGCTATGGAGTACTATGTGTTCTATAACTTCTCCTTCTAAATCGAGGAACGTTTCTATGGAACCGACAATATTTTCTTTTGGGAGGCGAGTATCCCCTTTCCGATGCACTATTCCATCATTACTGCATCCCTCGCCCCTCACACTGACGAATTAACACGGACGTGGTGTCGCTATGAAATACTATTGGTTCTATGACATCTCCTTCTAAATCGAGTAACGTTTCTATGGAAACGACAAGAGTTTCTTTTGGGAGGAGAGTATCTCCGTTCCGATTCACTATTCCTTCTTTACTGCATCCCTCGCTCCCTCCCATTGACGAATTAACACTGAAATTGATTCGCTATGGAATACTATGTGTTCTATAACTTCTGCTTCTAAATCGAGGAACGTTTCTACGGAAACGACAATATTTTCTTTTGGGAGGCGAGTATCCCCTTTCCGATGCACTATTCCATCTTTACTGCATCCCTCGCCCCTCACACTGACGAATTAACACGGACGTGGTGTCGCTATGATATACTATTGGTTCTATGACATCTCCTTCTAAATCGAGTAACGTTTCTATGGAAACGACAATATTTTCTTTTGGGAGGCGAGTATCCCCTTTCCGATGCACTATTCCATCATTACTGCATCCCTCGCCCCTCACACTGACGAATTAACACGGACGTGGTGTCGCTATGAAATACTATTGGTTCTATGACATCTCCTTCTAAATCGAGTAACGTTTCTATGGAAACGACAAGAGTTTCTTTTGGGAGGAGAGTATCTCCGTTCCGATTCACTATTCCTTCTTTACTGCATCCCTCGCTCCCTCCCATTGACGAATTAACACTGAAATTGATTCGCTATGGAATACTATGTGTTCTATAACTTCTCCTTCTAAATCGAGGAACGTTTCTACGGAAACGACAATATTTTCTTTTGGGAGGCGAGTATCCCCTTTCCGATGCACTATTCCATCTTTACTGCATCCCTCGCCCCTCACACTGACGAATTAACACGGACGTGGTGTCGCTATGAAATACTATTGGTTCTATGACATCTCCTTCTAAATCGAGTAACGTTTCTATGGAAACGACCAGAGTTTCTTTTGGGAGGAGAGTATCTCCGTTCCGATTCACTATTCCTTCTTTACTGCATCCCTCGCTCCCTCCCATTGACGAATTAACACTGAAATTGATTCGCTATGGAATACTATGTGTTCTATAACTTCTCCTTCTAAATCGAGGAACGTTTCTACGGAAACGACAATATTTTCTTTTGGGAGGCGAGTATCCCCTTTCCGATGCACTATTCCATAATTACTGCATCCCTCGCCCCTCACACTGACGAATTAACGCGGAAGTCGTGTCGCTTTGAAATACTATTGGTTCTATGACATCTCCTTCTAAATCGAGTAACGTTTCTATGGAAACGACAAGAGTTTCTTTTGGGAGGAGAGTATCTCCGTTCCGATTCACTATTCCTTCTTTACTGCATCCCTCGCTCCCTCCCATTGACGAATTAACACTGAAATTGATTCGCTATGGAATACTATGTGTTCTATAACTTCTCCTTCTAAATCGAGGAACGTTTCTATGGAAACGACAATATTTTCTTTTGGGATGCGAGTATCCCCCTTCCGATGCACTATTCCATCTTTACTGCATCCCTCGCCCCTCACACTGACGAATTAACACGGACGTGGTGTCGCTATGAAATACTATTGGTTCTATGACATCTCCTTCTAAATCGAGTAACGTTTCTATGGAAACGACAAGAGTTTCTTTTGGGAGGAGAGTATCTCCGTTCCGATTCACTATTCCTTCTTTACTGCATCCCTCGCTCCCTCCCATTGACGAATTAACACTGAAATTGATTCGCTATGGAATACTATGTGTTCTATAACTTCTCCTTCTAAATCGAGGAACGTTTCTACGGAAACGACAATATTTTCTTTTGGGAGGCGAGTATCCCCTTTCCGATGCACTATTCCATCTTTACTGCATCCCTCGCCCCTCACACTGACGAATTAACACGGACGTGGTGTCGCTATGAAATACTATTGGTTCTATGACATCTCCTTCTAAATCGAGTAACGTTTCTATGGAAACGACAAGAGTTTCTTTTGGGAGGAGAGTATCTCCGTTCCGATTCACTATTCCTTCTTTACTGCATCCCTCGCTCCCTTCCATTGACGAATTAACACTGAAATTGATTCGCTATGGAATACTATGTGTTCTATAACTTCTCCTTCTAAATCGAGGAACGTTTCTACGGAAACGACAATATTTTCTTTTGGGAGGCGAGTATCCCCTTTCCGATGCACTATTCCATCATTACTGCATCCCTCGCCCCTCACACTGACGAATTAACACGGACGTGGTGTCGCTATGAAATACTATTGGTTCTATGACATCTCCTTCTAAATCGAGTAACGTTTCTATGGAAACGACAAGAGTTTCTTTTGGGAGGAGAGTATCTCCGTTCCGATTCACTATTCCTTCTTTACTGCATCCCTCGCTCCCTCCCATTGACGAATTAACGCTGAAATTGATTCGCTATGGAATACTATGTGTTCTATAACTTCTCCTTCTAAATCGAGGAACGTTTCTACGGAAACGACAATATTTTCTTTTGGGAGGCGAGTATCCCCTTTCCGATGCACTATTCCATCATTACTGCATCCCTCGCCCCTCACACTGACGAATTAACACGGACGTGGTGTCGCTATGAAATACTATTGGTTCTATGACATCTCCTTCTAAATCGAGTAACGTTTCTATGGAAACGACAAGAGTTTCTTTTGGGAGGAGAGTATCTCCGTTCCGATTCACTATTCCTTCTTTACTGCATCCCTCGCTCCCTCCCATTGACGAATTAACACTGAAATTGATTCGCTATGGAATACTATGTGTTCTATAACTTCTCCTTCTAAATCGAGGAACGTTTCTACGGAAACGACAATATTTTCTTTTGGGAGGCGAGTATCCCCTTTCCGATGCACTATTCCATCATTACTGCATCCCTCGCCCCTCACACTGACGAATTAACACGGACGTGGTGTCGCTATGAAGTACTATTGGTTCTATGACATCTCCTTCTAAATCGAGTAACGTTTCTATGGAAACGACAAGAGTTTCTTTTGGGAGGAGAGTATCTCCGTTCCGATTCACTATTCCTTCTTTACTGCATCCCTCGCTCCCTCCCATTGACGAATTAACACTGAAATTGATTCGCTATGGAATACTATGTGTTCTATAACTTCTCCTTCTAAATCGAGGAACGTTTCTATGGAAACGACAATATTTTCTTTTGGGAGGCGAGTATCCCCTTTCCGATGCACTATTCCATCATTACTGCATCCCTCGCCCCTCACACTGACGAATTAACACGGACGTGGTGTCGCTATGAAATACTATTGGTTCTATGACATCTCCTTCTAAATCGAGTAACGTTTCTATGGAAACGACAAGAGTTTCTTTTGGGAGGAGAGTATCTCCGTTCCGATTCACTATTCCTTCTTTACTGCATCCCTCGCTCCCTCCCATTGACGAATTAACACTGAAATTGATTCGCTATGGAATACTATGTGTTCTATAACTTCTCCTTCTAAATCGAGGAACGTTTCTACGGAAACGACAATATTTTCTTTTGGGAGGCGAGTATCCCCTTTCCGAAGCACTATTCCATCTTTACTGCATCCCTCGCCCCTCACACTGACGAATTAACACGGACGTGGTGTCGCTATGATATACTATTGGTTCTATGACATCTCCTTCTAAATCGAGTAACGTATATATGGAAACGACAAGAGTTTCTTTTGGGAGGAGAGTATCTCCGTTCCGATTCACTATTCCTTCTTTACTGCATCCCTCGCTCCCTCCCATTGACGAATTAACACTGAAATTGATTCGCTATGGAATACTATGTGTTCTATAACTTCTCCTTCTAAATCGAGGAACGTTTCTACGGAAACGACAATATTTTCTTTTGGGAGGCGAGTATCCCCTTTCCGATGCACTATTCCATCATTACTGCATCCCTCGCCCCTCACACTGACGAATTAACGCGGAAGTCGTGTCGCTTTGAAATACTATTGGTTCTATGACATCTCCTTCTAAATCGAGTAACGTTTCTATGGAAACGACAAGAGTTTCTTTTGGGAGAAGAGTATCTCCGTTCCGATTCACTATTCCTTCTTTACTGCATCCCTCGCTCCCTCCCATTGACGAATTAACACTGAAATTGATTCGCTATGGAATACTATGTGTTCTGTAACTTCTCCTTCTAAATCGAGGAACGTTTCTACGGAAACGACAATATTTTCTTTTGGGAGGCGAGTATCCCCTTTCCGATGCACTATTCCATCATTACTGCATCCCTCGCCCCTCACACTGACGAATTAACACGGACGTGGTGTCGCTATGAAATACTATTGGTTCTATGACATCTCCTTCTAAATCGAGTAACGTTTCTATGGAAACGACAAGAGTTTCTTTTGGGAGGAGAGTATCTCCGTTCCGATTCACTATTCCTTCTTTACTGCATCCCTCGCTCCCTCCCATTGACGAATTAACACTGAAATTGATTCGCTATGGAATACTATGTGTTCTATAACTTCTCCTTCTAAATCGAGGAACGTTTCTACGGAAACGACAATATTTTCTTTTGGGAGGCGAGTATCCCCTTTCCGATGCACTATTCCATCTTTACTGCATCCCTCGCCCCTCACACTGACGAATTAACACGGACGTGGTGTCGCTATGAAATACTATTGGTTCTATGACATCTCCTTCTAAATCGAGTAACGTTTCTATGGAAACGACAAGAGTTTCTTTTGGGAGGAGAGTATCTCCGTTCCGATTCACTATTCCTTCTTTACTGCATCCCTCGCTCCCTCCCATTGACGAATTAACACTGAAATTGATTCGCTATGGAATACTATGTGTTCTATAACTTCTCCTTCTAAATCGAGGAACGTTTCTACGGAAACGACAATATTTTCTTTTGGGAGGCGAGTATCCCCTTTCCGATGCACTATTCCATCATTACTGCATCCCTCGCCCCTCACACTGACGAATTAACGCGGAAGTCGTGTCGCTTTGAAATACTATTGGTTCTATGACATCTCCTTCTAAATCGAGTAACGTTTCTATGGAAACGACAAGAGTTTCTTTTGGGAGGAGAGTATCTCCGTTCCGATTCACTATTCCTTCTTTACTGCATCCCTCGCTCCCTCCCATTGACGAATTAACACTGAAATTGATTCGCTATGGAATACTATGTGTTCTATAACTTCTCCTTCTAAATCGAGGAACGTTTCTACGGAAACGACAATATTTTCTTTTGGGAGGCGGGTATCCCCTTTCCGATGCACTATTCCATCATTACTGCATCCCTCGCCCCTCACACTGACGAATTAACGCGGAAGTCGTGTCGCTTTGAAATACTATTGGTTCTATGACATCTCCTTCTGAATCGAGTAACGTTTCTATGGAAACGACAAGAGTTTCTTTTGGGAGGAGAGTATCTCCGTTCCGATTCACTATTCCTTCTTTACTGCATCCCTCGCTCCCTCCCATTGACGAATTAACACTGAAATTGATTCGCTATGGAATACTATGTGTTCTATAACTTCTCCTTCTAAATTGAGGAACGTTTCTACGGAAACGACAATATTTTCTTTTGGGAGGCGAGTATCCCCTTTCCGATGCACTATTCCATCTTTACTGCATCCCTCGCCCCTCACACTGACGAATTAACACGGACGTGGTGTCGCTATGAAATACTATTGGTTCTATGACATCTCCTTCTAAATCGAGTAACGTTTCTATGGAAACGACAAGAGTTTCTTTTGGGAGGAGAGTATCTCCGTTCCGATTCACTATTCCTTCTTTACTGCATCCCTCGCTCCCTCCCATTGACGAATTAACACAGAAATTGATTCGCTATGGAATACTATGTGTTCTATAACTTCTCCTTCTAAATCGAGGAACGTTTCTACGGAAACGACAATATTTTCTTTTGGGAGGCGAGTATCCCCTTTCCGATGCACTATTCCATCATTACTGCATCCCTCGCCCCTCACACTGACGAATTAACACGGACGTGGTGTCGCTATGAAATACTATTGGTTCTATGACATCTCCTTCTAAATCGAGTAACGTTTCTATGGAAACGACAAGAGTTTCTTTTGGGAGGAGAGTATCTCCGTTCCGATTCACTATTCCTTCTTTACTGCATCCCTCGCTCCCTCCCATTGACGAATTAACACTGAAATTGATTCGCTATGGAATACTATGTGTTCTATAACTTCTCCTTCTAAATCGAGGAACGTTTCTACGGAAACGACAATATTTTCTTTTGGGAGGCGAGTATCCCCTTTCCGATGCACTATTCCATCATTACTGCATCCCTCGCCCCTCACACTGACGAATTAACACGGACGTGGTGTCGCTATGAAGTACTATTGGTTCTATGACATCTCCTTCTAAATCGAGTAACGTTTCTATGGAAACGACAAGAGTTTCTTTTGGGAGGAGAGTATCTCCGTTCCGATTCACTATTCCTTCTTTACTGCATCCCTCGCTCCCTCCCATTGACGAATTAACACTGAAATTGATTCGCTATGGAATACTATGTGTTCTATAACTTCTCCTTCTAAATCGAGGAACGTTTCTATGGAAACGACAATATTTTCTTTTGGGAGGCGAGTATCCCCTTTCCGATGCACTATTCCATCATTACTGCATCCCTCGCCCCTCACACTGACGAATTAACACGGACGTGGTGTCGCTATGAAATACTATTGGTTCTATGACATCTCCTTCTAAATCGAGTAACGTTTCTATGGAAACGACAAGAGTTTCTTTTGGGAGGAGAGTATCTCCGTTCCGATTCACTATTCCTTCTTTACTGCATCCCTCGCTCCCTCCCATTGACGAATTAACACTGAAATTGATTCGCTATGGAATACTATGTGTTCTATAACTTCTCCTTCTAAATCGAGGAACGTTTCTATGGAAACGACAATATTTTCTTTTGGGATGCGAGTATCCCCCTTCCGATGCACTATTCCATCTTTACTGCATCCCTCGCCCCTCACACTGACGAATTAACACGGACGTGGTGTCGCTATGAAATACTATTGGTTCTATGACATCTCCTTCTAAATCGAGTAACGTTTCTATGGAAACGACAAGAGTTTCTTTTGGGAGGAGAGTATCGCCGTTCCGATTCACTATTCCTTCTTTACTGCATCCCTCGCTCCCTCCCATTGACGAATTAACACTGAAATTGATTCGCTATGGAATACTATGTGTTCTATAACTTCTCCTTCTAAATCGAGGAACGTTTCTACGGAAACGACAATATTTTCTTTTGGGAGGCGAGTATCCCCTTTCCGATGCACTATTCCATCTTTAGTGCATCCCTCGCCCCTCACACTGACGAATTAACACGGACGTGGTGTCGCTATGAAATACTGTTGGTTCTATGACATCTCCTTCTAAATCGAGTAACGTTTCTATGGAAACGACAAGAGTTTCTTTTGGGAGGAGAGTATCTCCGTTCCGATTCACTATTCCTTCTTTACTGCATCCCTCGCTCCCTTCCATTGACGAATTAACACTGAAATTGATTCGCTATGGAATACTATGTGTTCTATAACTTCTCCTTCTAAATCGAGGAACGTTTCTACGGAAACGACAATATTTTCTTTTGGGAGGCGAGTATCCCCTTTCCGATGCACTATTCCATCCTTACTGCATCCCTCGCCCCTCACACTGACGAATTAACACGGACGTGGTGTCGCTATGAAATACTATTGGTTCTATGACATCTCCTTCTAAATCGAGTAACGTTTCTATGGAAACGACAAGAGTTTCTTTTGGGAGGAGAGTATCTCCGTTCCGATTCACTATTCCTTCTTTACTGCATCCCTCGCTCCCTCCCATTGACGAATTAACACTGAAATTGATTCGCTATGGAATACTATGTGTTCTATAACTTCTCCTTCTAAATCGAGGAACGTTTCTACGGAAACGACAATATTTTCTTTTGGGAGGCGAGTATCCCCTTTCCGATGCACTATTCCATCATTACTGCATCCCTCGCCCCTCACACTGACGAATTAACACGGACGTGGTGTCGCTATGAAATACTATTGGTTCTATGACATCTCCTTCTAAATCGAGTAACGTTTCTATGGAAACGACAAGAGTTTCTTTTGGGAGGAGAGTATCTCCGTTCCGATTCACTATTCCTTCTTTACTGCATCCCTCGCTCCCTCCCATTGACGAATTAACACTGAAATTGATTCGCTATGGAATACTATGTGTTCTATAACTTCTCCTTCTAAATCGAGGAACGTTTCTACGGAAACGACAATATTTTCTTTTGGGAGGCGAGTATCCCCTTTCCGATGCACTATTCCATCATTACTGCATCCCTCGCCCCTCACACTGACGAATTAACACGGACGTGGTGTCGCTATGAAGTACTATTGGTTCTATGACATCTCCTTCTAAATCGAGTAACGTTTCTATGGAAACGACAAGAGTTTCTTTTGGGAGGAGAGTATCTCCGTTCCGATTCACTATTCCTTCTTTACTGCATCCCTCGCTCCCTCCCATTGACGAATTAACACTGAAATTGATTCGCTATGGAATACTATGTGTTCTATAACTTCTCCTTCTAAATCGAGGAACGTTTCTATGGAAACGACAATATTTTCTTTTGGGAGGCGAGTATCCCCTTTCCGATGCACTATTCCATCATTACTGCATCCCTCGCCCCTCACACTGACGAATTAACACGGACGTGGTGTCGCTATGAAATACTATTGGTTCTATGACATCTCCTTCTAAATCGAGTAACGTTTCTATGGAAACGACAAGAGTTTCTTTTGGGAGGAGAGTATCTCCGTTCCGATTCACTATTCCTTCTTTACTGCATCCCTCGCTCCCTCCCATTGACGAATTAACACTGAAATTGATTCGCTATGGAATACTATGTGTTCTATAACTTCTCCTTCTAAATCGAGGAACGTTTCTACGGAAACGACAATATTTTCTTTTGGGAGGCGAGTATCCCCTTTCCGATGCACTATTCCATCTTTACTGCATCCCTCGCCCCTCACACTGACGAATTAACACGGACGTGGTGTCGCTATGATATACTATTGGTTCTACGACATCTCCTTCTAAATCGAGTAACGTTTCTATGGAAACGACAAGAGTTTCTTTTGGGAGGAGAGTATCTCCGTTCCGATTCACTATTCCTTCTTTACTGCATCCCTCGCTCCCTCCCATTGACGAATTAACACTGAAATTGATTCGCTATGGAATACTATGTGTTCTATAACTTCTCCTTCTAAATCGAGGAACGTTTCTACGGAAACGACAATATTTTCTTTTGGGAGGCGAGTATCCCCTTTCCGATGCACTATTCCATCATTACTGCATCCCTCGCCCCTCACACTGACGAATTAACGCGGAAGTCGTGTCGCTTTGAAATACTATTGGTTCTATGACATCTCCTTCTAAATCGAGTAACGTTTCTATGGAAACGACAAGAGTTTCTTTTGGGAGAAGAGTATCTCCGTTCCGATTCACTATTCCTTCTTTACTGCATCCCTCGCTCCCTCCCATTGACGAATTAACACTGAAATTGATTCGCTATGGAATACTATGTGTTCTGTAACTTCTCCTTCTAAATCGAGGAACGTTTCTACGGAAACGACAATATTTTCTTTTGGGAGGCGAGTATCCCCTTTCCGATGCACTATTCCATCATTACTGCATCCCTCGCCCCTCACACTGACGAATTAACACGGACGTGGTGTCGCTATGAAATACTATTGGTTCTATGACATCTCCTTCTAAATCGAGTAACGTTTCTATGGAAACGACAAGAGTTTCTTTTGGGAGGAGAGTATCTCCGTTCCGATTCACTATTCCTTCTTTACTGCATCCCTCGCTCCCTCCCATTGACGAATTAACACTGAAATTGATTCGCTATGGAATACTATGTGTTCTATAACTTCTCCTTCTAAATCGAGGAACGTTTCTACGGAAACGACAATAATTTCTTTTGGGAGGCGAGTATCCCCTTTCCGATGCACTATTCCATCTTTACTGCATCCCTCGCCCCTCACACTGACGAATTAACACGGACGTGGTGTCGCTATGAAATACTATTGGTTCTATGACATCTCCTTCTAAATCGAGTAACGTTTCTATGGAAACGACAAGAGTTTCTTTTGGGAGGAGAGTATCTCCGTTCCGATTCACTATTCCTTCTTTACTGCATCCCTCGCTCCCTCCCATTGACGAATTAACACTGAAATTGATTCGCTATGGAATACTATGTGTTCTATAACTTCTCCTTCTAAATCGAGGAACGTTTCTACGGAAACGACAATATTTTCTTTTGGGAGGCGAGTATCCCCTTTCCGATGCACTATTCCATCATTACTGCATCCCTCGCCCCTCACACTGACGAATTAACGCGGAAGTCGTGTCGCTTTGAAATACTATTGGTTCTATGACATCTCCTTCTAAATCGAGTAACGTTTCTATGGAAACGACAAGAGTTTCTTTTGGGAGGAGAGTATCTCCGTTCCGATTCACTATTCCTTCTTTACTGCATCCCTCGCTCCCTCCCATTGACGAATTAACACTGAAATTGATTCGCTATGGAATACTATGTGTTCTATAACTTCTCCTTCTAAATCGAGGAACGTTTCTACGGAAACGACAATATTTTCTTTTGGGAGGCGAGTATCCCCTTTCCGATGCACTATTCCATCATTACTGCATCCCTCGCCCCTCACACTGACGAATTAACGCGGAAGTCGTGTCGCTTTGAAATACTATTGGTTCTATGACATCTCCTTCTGAATCGAGTAACGTTTCTATGGAAACGACAAGAGTTTCTTTTGGGAGGAGAGTATCTCCGTTCCGATTCACTATTCCTTCTTTACTGCATCCCTCGCTCCCTCCCATTGACGAATTAACACTGAAATTGATTCGCTATGGAATACTATGTGTTCTATAACTTCTCCTTCTAAATCGAGGAACGTTTCTACGGAAACGACAATATTTTCTTTTGGGAGGCGAGTATCCCCTTGCCGATGCACTATTCCATCTTTACTGCATCCCTCGCCCCTCACACTGACGAATTAACACGGACGTGGTGTCGCTATGAAATACTATTGGTTCTATGACATCTCCTTCTAAATCGAGTAACGTTTCTATGGAAACGACAAGAGTTTCTTTTGGGAGGAGAGTATCTCCGTTCCGATTCACTATTCCTTCTTTACTGCATCCCTCGCTCCCTCCCATTGACGAATTAACACTGAAATTGATTCGCTATGGAATACTATGTGTTCTATAACTTCTCCTTCTAAATCGAGGAACGTTTCTACGGAAACGACAATATTTTCTTTTGGGAGGCGAGTATACCCTTTCCGATGCACTATTCCATCATTACTGCATCCCTCGCCCCTCACACTGACGAATTAACGCGGAAGTCGTGTCGCTTTGAAATACTATTGGTTCTATGACATCTCCTTCTAAATCGAGTAACGTTTCTATGGAAACGACAAGAGTTTCTTTTGGGAGGAGAGTATCTCCGTTCCGATTCACTATTCCTTCTTTACTGCATCCCTCGCTCCCTCCCATTGACGAATTAACACTGAAATTGATTCGCTATGGAATACTATGTGTTCTATAACTTCTCCTTCTAAATTGAGGAACGTTTCTACGGAAACGACAATATTTTCTTTTGGGAGGCGAGTATCCCCTTTCCGATGCACTATTCCATCTTTACTGCATCCCTCGCCCCTCACACTGACGAATTAACACGGACGTGGTGTCGCTATGAAATACTATTGGTTCTATGACATCTCCTTCTAAATCGAGTAACGTTTCTATGGAAACGACAAGAGTTTCTTTTGGGAGGAGAGTATCTCCGTTCCGATTCACTATTCCTTCTTTACTGCATCCCTCGCTCCCTCCCATTGACGAATTAACACTGAAATTGATTCGCTATGGAATACTATGTGTTCTATAACTTCTCCTTCAAAATCGAGGAACGTTTCTACGGAAACGACAATATTTTCTTTTGGGAGGCGAGTATCCCCTTTCCGATGCACTATTCCATCATTACTGCATCCCTCGCCCCTCACACTGACGAATTAACGCGGAAGTCGTGTCGCTTTGAAATACTATTGGTTCTATGACATCTCCTTCTAAATCGAGTAACGTTTCTATGGAAACGACAAGAGTTTCTTTTGGGAGGAGAGTATCTCCGTTCCGATTCACTATTCCTTCTTTACTGCATCCCTCGCTCCCTCCCATTGACGAATTAACACTGAAATTGATTCGCTATGGAATACTATGTGTTCTATAACTTCTCCTTCTAAATTGAGGAACGTTTCTACGGAAACGACAATATTTTCTTTTGGGAGGCGAGTATCCCCTTTCCGATGCACTATTCCATCTTTACTGCATCCCTCGCCCCTCACACTGACGAATTAACACGGACGTGGTGTCGCTATGAAATACTATTGGTTCTAGACATCTCCTTCTAAATCGAGTAACGTTTCTATGGAAACGACAAGAGTTTCTTTTGGGAGGAGAGTATCTCCGTTCCGATTCACTATTCCTTCTTTACTGCATCCCTCGCTCCCTCCCATTGACGAATTAACACTGAAATTGATTCGCTATGGAATACTATGTGTTCTATAACTTCTCCTTCTAAATCGAGGAACGTTTCTACGGAAACGACAATATTTTCTTTTGGGAGGCGAGTATCCCCTTTCCGATGCACTATTCCATCATTACTGCATCCCTCGCCCCTCACACTGACGAATTAACGCGGAAGTCGTGTCGCTTTGAAATACTATTGGTTCTATGACATCTCCTTCTAAATCGAGTAACGTTTCTATGGAAACGACAAGAGTTTCTTTTGGGAGGAGAGTATCTCCGTTCCGATTCACTATTCCTTCTTTACTGCATCCCTCGCTCCCTCCCATTGACGAATTAACACTGAAATTGATTCGCTATGGAATACTATGTGTTCTATATCTTCTCCTTCTAAATCGAGGAACGTTTCTACGGAAACGACAATATTTTCTTTTGGGAAGCGAGTATCCCCTTTCCGATGCACTATTCCATCATTACTGCATCCCTCGCCCCTCACACTGACGAATTAACGCGGAAGTCGTGTCGCTTTGAAATACTATTGGTTCTATGACATCTCCTTCTAAATCGAGTAACGTTTCTATGGAAACGACAAGAGTTTCTTTTGGAGGAGAGTATCTCCGTTCCGATTCACTATTCCTTCTTTACTGCATCCCTCGCTCCCTCCCATTGACGAATTAACACTGAAATTGATTCGCTATGGAATACTATGTGTTCTATAACTTCTCCTTCTAAATCGAGGAACGTTTCTACGGAAACGACAATATTTTCTTTTGGAAGGCGAGTATCCCCTTTCCGATGCACTATTCCATCTTTACTGCATCCCTCGCCCCTCACACTGACGAATTAACACGGACGTGGTGTCGCTATGAAATACTATTGGTTCTATGACATCTCCTTCTAAATCGAGTAACGTTTCTATGGAAACGACAAGAGTTTTTTTGGGAGGAGAGAATCTCCGTTCCGATTCACTATTCCTTCTTTACTGCATCCCTCGCTCCCTCCCATTGACGAATTAACACTGAAATTGATTCGCTATGGAATACTATGTGTTCTATAACTTCTCCTTCTAAATCGAGGAACGTTTCTACGGAAACGACAATATTTTCTTTTGGGAGGCGAGTATCCCCTTTCCGATGCACTATTCCATCATTACTGCATCCCTCGCCCCTCACACTGACGAATTAACACGGACGTGGTGTCGCTATGAAATACTATTGGTTCTATGACATCTCCTTCTAAATCGAGTAACGTTTCTATGGAAACGACAAGAGTTTCTTTTGGGAGGAGCGTATCTCCGTTCCGATTCACTATTCCCTCTTTACTGCATCCCTCGCTCCCTCCCATTGACGAATTAACACTGAAATTGATTCGCTATGGAATACTATGTGTTCTATAACTTCTCCTTCTAAATCGAGGAACGTTTCTACGGAAACGACAATATTTTCTTTTGGGAGGCGAGTATCCCCTTTCCGATGCACTATTCCATCATTACTGCATCCCTCGCCCCTCACACTGACGAATTAACACGGACGTGGTGTCGCTATGAAATACTATTGGTTCTATGACATCTCCTTCTAAATCGAGTAACGTTTCTATGGAAACGACAAGAGTTTCTTTTGGGAGGAGAGTATCTCCGTTCCGATTCACTATTCCTTCTTTACTGCATCCCTCGCTCCCTCCCATTGACGAATTAACACTGAAATTGATTCGCTATGGAATACTATGTGTTCTATAACTTCTCCTTCTAAATCGAGGAACGTTTCTACGGAAACGACAATATTTTCTTTTGGGAGGCGAGTATCCCCTTTCCGATGCACTATTCCATCATTACTGCATACCTCGCCCCTCACACTGACGAATTAACACGGACGTGGTGTCGCTATGAAATACTATTGGTTCTATGACATCTCCTTCTATATCGAGTAACGTTTCTATGGAAACGACAAGAGTTTCTTTTGGGAGGAGAGTATCTCCGTTCCGATTCACTATTCCTTCTTTACTGCATCCCTCGCTCCCTCCCATTGACGAATTAACACTGAAATTGATTCGCTATGGAATACTATGTGTTCTATAACTTCTCCTTCTAAATTGAGGAACGTTTCTACGGAAACGACAATATTTTCTTTTGGGAGGCGAGTATCCCCTTTCCGATGCACTATTCCATCTTTACTGCATCCCTCGCCCCTCACACTGACGAATTAACACGGACGTGGTGTCGCTATGAAATACTATTGGTTCTATGACATCTCCTTCTAAATCGAGTAACGTTTCTATGGAAACGACAAGAGTTTCTTTTGGGAGGAGAGTATCTCCGTTCCGATTCACTATTCCTTCTTTACTGCATCCCTCGCTCCCTCCCATTGACGAATTAACACTGAAATTGATTCGCTATGGAATACTATGTGTTCTATAACTTCTCCTTCTAAATCGAGGAACGTTTCTACGGAAACGACAATATTTTCTTTTGGGAGGCGAGTATCCCCTTTCCGATGCACTATTCCATCATTACTGCATCCCTCGCCCCTCACACTGACGAATTAACGCGGAAGTCGTGTCGCTTTGAAATACTATTGGTTCTATGACATCTCTTTCTAAATCGAGTAACGTTTCTATGGAAACGACAAGAGTTTCTTTTGGGAGGAGAGTATCTCCGTTCCGATTCACTATTCCTTCTGTACTGCATCCCTCGCTCCCTCCCATTGACGAATTAACACTGAAATTGATTCGCTATGGAATACTATGTGTTCTATAACTTCTCCTTCTAAATTGAGGAACGTTTCTACGGAAACGACAATATTTTCTTTTGGGAGGCGAGTATCCCCTTTCCGATGCACTATTCCATCTTTACTGCATCCCTCGCCCCTCACACTGACGAATTAACACGGACGTGGTGTCGCTATGAAATACTATTGGTTCTATGACATCTCCTTCTAAATCGAGTAACGTTTCTATGGAAACGACAAGAGTTTCTTTTGGGAGGAGAGTATCTCCGTTCCGATTCACTATTCCTTCTTTACTGCATCCCTCGCTCCCTCCCATTGACGAATTAACACTGAAATTGATTCGCTATGGAATACTATGTGTTCTATAACTTCTCCTTCTAAATCGAGGAACGTTTCTACGGAAACGACAATATTTTCTTTTGGGAGGCGAGTATCCCCTTTCCGATGCACTATTCCATCATTACTGCATCCCTCGCCCCTCACACTGACGAATTAACGCGGAAGTCGTGTCGCTTTGAAATACTATTGGTTCTATGACATCTCCTTCTAAATCGAGTAACGTTTCTATGGAAACGACAAGAGTTTCTTTTGGGAGGAGAGTATCTCCGTTCCGATTCACTATTCCTTCTTTACTGCATCCCTCGCTCCCTCCCATTGACGAATTAACACTGAAATTGATTCGCTATGGAATACTATGTGTTCTATAACTTCTCCTTCTAAATCGAGGAACGTTTCTACGGAAACGACAATATTTTCTTTTGGGAAGCGAGTATCCCCTTTCCGATGCACTATTCCATCATTACTGCATCCCTCGCCCCTCACACTGACGAATTAACGCGGAAGTCGTGTCGCTTTGAAATACTATTGGTTCTATGACATCTCCTTCTAAATCGAGTAACGTTTCTATGGAAACGACAAGAGTTTCTTTTGGAGGAGAGTATCTCCGTTCCGATTCACTATTCCTTCTTTACTGCATCCCTCGCTCCCTCCCATTGACGAATTAACACTGAAATTGATTCGCTATGGAATACTATGTGTTCTATAACTTCTCCTTCTAAATCGAGGAACGTTTCTACGGAAACGACAATATTTTCTTTTGGGAGGCGAGTATCCCCTTTCCGATGCACTATTCCATCATTACTGCATCCCTCGCCCCTCACACTGACGAATTAACACGGACGTGGTGTCGCTATGAAATACTATTGGTTCTATGACATCTCCTTCTAAATCGAGTAACGTTTCTATGGAAACGACAAGAGTTTCTTTTGGGAGGAGAGTATCTCCGTTCCGATTCACTATTCCTTCTTTACTGCATCCCTCGCTCCCTCCCATTGACGAATTAACACTGAAATTGATTCGCTATGGAATACTATGTGTTCTATAACTTCTCCTTCTAAATCGAGGAACGTTTCTACGGAAACGACAATATTTTCTTTTGGGAGGCGAGTATCCCCTTTCCGATGCACTATTCCATCATTACTGCATCCCTCGCCCCTCACACTGACGAATTAACACGGACGTGGTGTCGGTATGAAATACTATTGGTTCTATGACATCTCCTTCTAAATCGAGTAACGTTTCTATGGAAACGACAAGAGTTTCTTTTGGGAGGAGAGTATCTCCGTTCCGATTCACTATTCCTTCTTTACTGCATCCCTCGCTCCCTCCCATTGACGAATTAACACTGAAATTGATTCGCTATGGAATACTATGTGTTCTATAACTTCTCCTTCTAAATCGAGGAACGTTTCTACGGAAACGACAATATTTTCTTTTGGGAGGCGAGTATCCCCTTTCCGATGCACTATTCCATCATTACTGCATACCTCGCCCCTCACACTGACGAATTAACACGGACGTGGTGTCGCTATGAAATACTATTGGTTCTATGACATCTCCTTCTATATCGAGTAACGTTTCTATGGAAACGACAAGAGTTTCTTTTGGGAGGAGAGTATCTCCGTTCCGATTCACTATTCCTTCTTTACTGCATCCCTCGCTCCCTCCCATTGACGAATTAACACTGAAATTGATTCGCTATGGAATACTACGTGTTCTATAACTTCTCCTTCTAAATCGAGGAACGTTTCTACGGAAACGACAATATTTTCTTTTGGGAGGCGAGTATCCCCTTTCCGATGCACTATTCCATCTTTACTGCATCCCTCGCCCCTCACACTGACGAATTAACACGGACGTGGTGTCGCTATGAAATACTATTGGTTCTATGACATCTCCTTCTAAATCGAGTAACGTTTCTATGGAAACGTCAAGAGTTTCTTTTGGGAGGAGAGTATCTCCGTTCCGATTCACTATTCCTTCTTTACTGCATCCCTCGCTCCCTCCCATTGACGAATTAACACTGAAATTGATTCGCTATGGAATACTATGTGTTCTATAACTTCTCCTTCTAAATCGAGGAACGTTTCTACGGAAACGACAATATTTTCTTTTGGAAGGCGAGTATCCCCTTTCCGATGCACTATTCCATCTTTACTGCATCCCTCGCCCCTCACACTGACGAATTAACACGGAAGTGGTGTCGCTTTGAAATACTATTGGTTCTATGACATCTCCTTCTAAATCGAGTAACGTTTCTATGGAAACGACAAGAGTTTCTTTTGGGAGGAGAGTATCTCCGTTCCGATTCACTATTCCTTCTTTACTGCATCCCTCGCTCCCTCCCATTGACGAATTAACACTGAAATTGATTCGCTATGGAATACTATGTGTTCTATAACTTCTCCTTCTAAATCGAGGAACGTTTCTACGGAAACGACAATATTTTCTTTTGGGAGGCGAGTATCCCCTTTCCGATGCACTATTCCATCATTACTGCATCCCTCGCCCCTCACACTGACGAATTAACGCGGAAGTCGTGTCGCTTTGAAATACTATTGGTTCTATGACATCTCCTTCTAAATCGAGTAACGTTTCTATGGAAACGACAAGAGATTCTTTTGGGAGGAGAGTATCTCCGTTCCGATTCACTATTCCTTCTTTACTGCATCCCTCGCTCCCTCCCATTGACGAATTAACACTGAAATTGATTCGCTATGGAATACTATGTGTTCTATAACTTCTCCTTCTAAATCGATGAACGTTTCTACGGAAACGACAATATTTTCTTTTGGGATGCGAGTATCCCCTTTCCGATGCACTATTCCATCTTTACTGCATCCCTCGCCCCTCACACTGACGAATTAACACGGAAGTGGTGTCAATATGAAATACTATTGGTTCTATGACATCTCCTTCTAAATCGAGTAACGTTTCTATGGAAACGACAAGAGTTTCTTTTGGGAGGAGAGTATCTCCGTTCCGATTCACTATTCCTTCTTTACTGCATCCCTCGCTCCCTCCCATTGACGAATTAACACTGAAATTGATTCGCTATGGAATACTATGTGTTCTATAACTTCTCCTTCTAAATCGAAGAACGTTTCTACGGAAACGACAATATTTTCTTTTGGAAGGCGAGTATCCCCTTTCCGATGCACTATTCCATCTTTACTGCATCCCTCGCCCCTCACACTGACGAATTAACGCGGAAGTCGTGTCGCTTTGAAATACTATTGGTTCTATGACATCTCCTTCTAAATCGAGTAACGTTTCTATGGAAACGACAAGAGTTTCTTTTGGGAGGAGAGTATCTCCGTTCCGATTCACTATTCCTTCTTTACTGCATCCCTCGCTCCCTCCCATTGACGAATTAACACTGAAATTGATTCGCTATGGAATACTACGTGTTCTATAACTTCTCCTTCTAAATCGAGGAACGTTTCTACGGAAACGACAATATTTTCTTTTGGGAGGCGAGTATCCCCTTTCCGATGCACTATTCCATCTTTACTGCATCCCTCGCCCCTCACACTGACGAATTAACACGGACGTGGTGTCGCTATGAAATACTATTGGTTCTATGACATCTCCTTCTAAATCGAGTAACGTTTCTATGGAAACGACAAGAGTTTCTTTTGGGAGGAGAGTATCTCCGTTCCGATTCACTATTCCTTCTTTACTGCATCCCTCGCTCCCTCCCATTGACGAATTAACACTGAAATTGATTCGCTATGGAATACTATGTGTTCTATAACTTCTCCTTCTAAATCGAGGAACGTTTCTACGGAAACGACAATATTTTCTTTTGGGAGGCGAGTATCCCCTTTCCGATGCACTATTCCATCATTACTGCATCCCTCGCCCCTCACACTGACGAATTAACGCGGAAGTCGTGTCGCTTTGAAATACTATTGGTTCTATGACATCTCCTTCTAAATCGAGTAACGTTTCTATGGAAACGACAAGAGTTTCTTTTGGGAGGAGAGTATCTCCGTTCCGATTCACTATTCCTTCTTTACTGCATCCCTCGCTCCCTCCCATTGACGAATTAACACTGAAATTGATTCGCTATGGAATACTATGTGTTCTATAACTTCTCCTTCTAAATCGAGGAACGTTTCTACGGAAACGACAATATTTTCTTTTGGGAGGCGAGTATCCCCTTTCCGATGCACTATTCCATCATTACTGCATCCCGCGCCCCTCACACTGACGAATTAACGCGGAAGTCGTGTCGCTTTGAAATACTATTGGTTCTATGACATCTCCTTCTAAATCGAGTAACGTTTCTATGGAAACGACAAGAGATTCTTTTGGGAGGAGAGTATCTCCGTTCCGATTCACTATTCCTTCTTTACTGCATCCCTCGCTCCCTCCCATTCACGAATTAACACTGAAATTGATTCGCTATGGAATACTAGGTGTTCTATAACTTCTCCTTCTAAATCGATGAACGTTTCTACGGAAACGACAATATTTTCTTTTGGGATGCGAGTATCCCCTTTCCGATGCACTATTCCATCTTTACTGCATCCCTCGCCCCTCACACTGACGAATTAACACGGAAGTGGTGTCAATATGAAATACTATTGGTTCTATGACATCTCCTTCTAAATCGAGTAACGTTTCTATGGAAACGACAAGAGTTTCTTTTGGGAGGAGAGTATCTCCGTTTCGATTCACTATTCCTTCTTTACTGCATCCCTCGCTCCCTCCCATTGACGAATTAACACTGAAATTGATTCGCTATGGAATACTATGTGTTCTATAACTTCTCCTTCTAAATCGAAGAACGTTTCTACGGAAACGACAATATTTTCTTTTGGAAGGCGAGTATCCCCTTTCCGATGCACTATTCCATCTTTACTGCATCCCTCGCCCCTCACACTGACGAATTAACGCGGAAGTCGTGTCGCTTTGAAATACTATTGGTTCTATGACATCTCCTTCTAAATCGAGTAACGTTTCTATGGAAACGACAAGAGTTTCTTTTGGGAGGAGAGTATCTCCGTTCCGATTCACTATTCCTTCTTTACTGCATCCCTCGCTCCCTCCCATTGACGAATTAACACTGAAATTGATTCGCTATGGAATACTATGTGTTCTATAACTTCTCCTTCTAAATCGAGGAACGTTTCTACGGAAACGACAATATTTTCTTTTGGGATGCGAGTATCCCCTTTCCGATGCACTATTCCATCTTTACTGCATCCCTCGCCCCTCACACTGACGAATTAACACGGAAGTGGTGTCAATATGAAATACTATTGGTTCTATGACATCTCCTTCTAAATCGAGTAACGTTTCTATGGAAACGACAAGAGTTTCTTTTGGGAGGAGAGTATCTCCGTTCCGATTCACTATTCCTTCTTTACTGCATCCCTCGCTCCCTCCCATTGACGAATTAACACTGAAATTGATTCGCTATGGAATACTATGTGTTCTATAACTTCTCCTTCTAAATCGAGGAACGTTTCTACGGAAACGACAATATTTTCTTTTGGAAGGCGAGTATCCCCTTTCCGATGCACTATTCCATCTTTACTGCATCCCTCGCCCCTCACACTGACGAATTAACGCGGAAGTCGTGTCGCTTTGAAATACTATTGGTTCTATGACATCTCCTTCTAAATCGAGTAACGTTTCTATGGAAACGACAAGAGTTTCTTTTGGGAGGAGAGTATCTCCGTTCCGATTCACTATTCCTTCTTTACTGCATCCCTCGCTCCCTCCCATTGACGAATTAACACTGAAATTGATTCGCTATGGAATACTATGTGTTCTATAACTTCTCCTTCTAAATCGAGGAACGTTTCTACGGAAACGACAATATTTTCTTTTGGAAGGCGAGTATCCCCTTTCCGATGCACTATTCCATCTTTACTGCATCCCTCGCCCCTCACACTGACGAATTAACGCGGAAGTCGTGTCGCTTTGAAATACTATTGGTTCTATGACATCTCCTTCTAAATCGAGTAACGTTTCTATGGAAACGACAAGAGTTTCTTTTGGGAGGAGAGTATCTCCGTTCCGATTCACTATTCCTTCTTTACTGCATCCCTCGCTCCCTCCCATTGACGAATTAACACTGAAATTGATTCGCTATGGAATACTATGTGTTCTATAACTTCTCCTTCTAAATCGAGGAACGTTTCTACGGAAACGACAATATTTTCTTTTGGGATGCGAGTATCCCCTTTCCGATGCACTATTCCATCTTTACTGCATCCCTCGCCCCTCACACTGACGAATTAACACGGAAGTGGTGTCAATATGAAATACTATTGGTTCTATGACATCTCCTTCTAAATCGAGTAACGTTTCTATGGAAACGACAAGAGTTTCTTTTGGGAGGAGAGTATCTCCGTTCCGATTCACTATTCCTTCTTTACTGCATCCCTCGCTCCCTCCCATTGACGAATTAACACTGAAATTGATTCGCTATGGAATACTATGTGTTCTATAACTTCTCCTTCTAAATCGAGGAACGTTTCTACGGAAACGACAATATTTTCTTTTGGAAGGCGAGTATCCCCTTTCCGATGCACTATTCCATCTTTACTGCATCCCTCGCCCCTCACACTGACGAATTAACGCGGAAGTCGTGTCGCTTTGAAATACTATTGGTTCTATGACATCTCCTTCTAAATCGAGTAACGTTTCTATGGAAACGACAAGAGTTTCTTTTGGGAGGAGAGTATCTCCGTTCCGATTCACTATTCCTTCTTTACTGCATCCCTCGCTCCCTCCCATTGACGAATTAACACTGAAATTGATTCGCTATGGAATACTATGTGTTCTATAACTCCTCCTTCTAAATCGAGGAACGTTTCTACGGAAACGACAATATTTTCTTTTGGAAGGCGAGTATCCCCTTTCCGATGCACTATTCCATCTTTACTGCATCCCTCGCCCCTCACACTGACGAATTAACGCGGAAGTCGTGTCGCTTTGAAATACTATTGGTTCTATGACATCTCCTTCTAAATCGAGTAACGTTTCTATGGAAACGACAAGAGTTTCTTTTGGGAGGAGAGTATCTCCGTTCCGATTCACTATTCCTTCTTTACTGCATCCCTCGCTCCCTCCCATTGACGAATTAACACTGAAATTGATTCGCTATGGAATACTATGTGTTCTATAACTTCTCCTTCTAAATCGAGGAACGTTTCTACGGAAACGACAATATTTTCTTTTGGAAGGCGAGTATCCCCTTTCCGATGCACTATTCCATCTTTACTGCATCCCTCGCCCCTCACACTGACGAATTAACGCGGAAGTCGTGTCGCTTTGAAATACTATTGGTTCTATGACATCTCCTTCTAAATCGAGTAACGTTTCTATGGAAACGACAAGAGTTTCTTTTGGGAGGAGAGTATCTCCGTTCCGATTCACTATTCCTTCTTTACTGCATCCCTCGCTCCCTCCCATTGACGAATTAACACTGAAATTGGTTCGCTATGGAATACTATGTGTTCTATAACTTCTCCTTCTAAATCGAGGAACGTTTCTACGGAAACGACAATATTTTCTTTTGGGATGCGAGTATCCCCTTTCCGATGCACTATTCCATCTTTACTGCATCCCTCGCCCCTCACACTGACGAATTAACACGGAAGTGGTGTCAATATGAAATACTATTGGTTCTATGACATCTCCTTCTAAATCGAGTAACGTTTCTATGGAAACGACAAGAGTTTCTTTTGGGAGGAGAGTATCTCCGTTCCGATTCACTATTCCTTCTTTACTGCATCCCTCGCTCCCTCCCATTTACGAATTAACACTGAAATTGATTCGCTATGGAATACTATGTGTTCTATAACTTCTCCTTCTAAATCGAGGAACGTTTCTACGGAAACGACAATATTTTCTTTTGGAAGGCGAGTATCCCCTTTCCGACGCACTATTCCATCTTTACTGCATCCCTCGCCCCTCACACTGACGAATTAACGCGGAAGTCGTGTCGCTTTGAAATACTATTGGTTCTATGACATCTCCTTCTAAATCGAGTAACGTTTCTATGGAAACGACAAGAGTTTCTTTTGGGAGGAGAGTATCTCCGTTCCGATTCACTATTCCTTCTTTACTGCATCCCTCGCTCCCTCCCATTGACGAATTAACACTGAAATTGATTCGCTATGGAATACTATGTGTTCTATAACTTCTCCTTCTAAATCGAGGAACGTTTCTACGGAAACGACAATATTTTCTTTTGGGATGCGAGTATCCCCTTTCCGATGCACTATTCCATCTTTACTGCATCCCTCGCCCCTCACACTGACGAATTAACGCGGAAGTCGTGTCGCTTTGAAATACTATTGGTTCTATGACATCTCCTTCTAAATCGAGTAACGTTTCTATGGAAACGACAAGAGTTTCTTTTGGGAGGAGAGTATCTCCGTTCCGATTCACTATTCCTTCTTTACTGCATCCCTCGCTCCCTCCCATTGACGAATTACCACTGAAATTGATTCGCTATGGAATACTATGTGTTCTATAACTTCTCCTTCTAAATCGAGGAACGTTTCTACGGAAACGACAATATTTTCTTTTGGAAGGCGAGTATCCCCTTTCCGATGCACTATTCCATCTTTACTGCATCCCTCGCCCCTCACACTGACGAATTAACGCGGAAGTCGTGTCGCTTTGAAATACTATTGGTTCTATGACATCTCCTTCTAAATCGAGTAACGTTTCTATGGAAACGACATGAGTTTCTTTTGGGAGGAGAGTATCTCCGTTCCGATTCACTATTCCTTCTTTACTGCATCCCTCGCTCCCTCCCATTGACGAATTAACACTGAAATTGATTCGCTATGGAATACTATGTGTTCTATAACTTCTCCTTCTAAATCGAGGAACGTTTCTACGGAAACGACAATATTTTCTTTTGGAAGGCGAGTATCCCCTTTCCGATGCACTATTCCATCTTTACTGCATCCCTCGCCCCTCACACTGACGAATTAACACGGAAGTGGTGTCAATATGAAATACTATTGGTTCTATGACATCTCCTTCTAAATCGAGTAACGTTTCTATGGAAACGACAAGAGTTTCTTTTGGGAGGAGAGTATCTCCGTTCCGATTCACTATTCCTTCTTTACTGCATCCCTCGCTCCCTCCCATTGACGAATCAACACAGAAATTGATTCGCTATGGAATACTATGTGTTCTATAACTTCTCCTTCTAAATCGAGGAACGTTTCTACGGAAACGACAATATTTTCTTTTGGAAGGCGAGTATCCCCTTTCCGATGCACTATTCCATCTTTACTGCATCCCTCGCCCCTCACACTGACGAATTAACGCGGAAGTCGTGTCGCTTTGAAATACTATTTGCTCTATGACATCTCCTTCTAAATCGAGTAACGTTTCTATGGTAACGACAAGAGTTTCTTTTGGGAGGAGAGTATCTCCGTTCCGATTCACTATTCCTTCTTTACTGCATCCCTCGCTCCCTCCCATTGACGAATTAACACTGAAATTGATTCGCTAAGGAATACTATGTGTTCTATAACTTCTCCTTCTAAATCGAGGAACGATTCTACGGAAACGACAATATTTTCTTTTGGAAGGCGAGTATCCCCTTTCCGATGCACTATTCCATCTTTACTGCATCCCTCGCCCCTCACACTGACGAATTAACACGGAAGTGGTGTCAATATGAAATACTATTGGTTCTATGACATCTCCTTCTAAATCGAGTAACGTTTCTATGGAAACGACAAGAGTTTCTTTTGGGAGGAGAGTATCTCCGTTCCGATTCACTATTCCTTCTTTACTGCATCCCTCGCTCCCTCCCATTGACGAATTAACACTGAAATTGATTCGCTATGGAATACTATGTGTTCTATAACTTCTCCTTCTAAATCGAGGAACGTTTCTACGGAAACGACAATATTTTCTTTTGGAAGGCGAGTATCCCCTTTCCGATGCACTATTCCATCTTTACTGCATTCCTCGCCCCTCACACTGACGAATTAACGCGGAAGTCGTGTCGCTTTGAAATACTATTGGTTCTATGACATCTCCTTCTAAATCGAGTAACGTTTCTATGGAAACGACAAGAGTTTCTTTTGGGAGGAGAGTATCTCCGTTCCGATTCACTATTCCTTCTTTACTGCATCCCTCGCTCCCTCCCATTGACGAATTAACACTGAAATTGATTCGCTATGGAATACTATGTGTTCTATAACTTCTCCTTCTAAATCGAGGAACGTTTCTACGGAAACGACAATATTTTCTTTTGGAAGGCGAGTATCCCCTTTCCGATGCACTATTCCATCTTTACTGCATCCCTCGCCCCTCACACTGACGAATTAACGCGGAAGTCGTGTCGCTTTGAAAAACTATTGGTTCTATGACATCTCCTTCTAAATCGAGTAACGTTTCTATGGAAACGACAAGAGTTTCTTTTGGGAGGAGAGTATCTCCGTTCCGATTCACTATTCCTTCTTTACTGCATCCCTCGCTCCCTCCCATTGACTAATTAACACTGAAATTGATTCGCTATGGAATACTATGTGTTCTATAACTTCTCCTTCTAAATCGAGGAACGTTTCTACGGAAACGACAATATTTTCTTTTGGAAGGCGAGTATCCCCTTTCCGATGCACTATTCCATCTTTACTGCATCCCTCGCCCCTCACACTGACGAATTAACACGGAAGTGGTGTCGCTTTGAAATACTATTGGTTCTATGACATCTCCTTCTAAATCGAGTAACGTTTCTATGGAAACGACAAGAGTTTCTTTTGGGAGGAGAGTATCTCCGTTCCGATTCACTATTCCTTCTTTACTGCATCCCTCGCTCCCTCCCATTGACGAATTAACACTGAAATTGATTCGCTATGGAATACTATGTGTTCTATAACTTCTCCTTCTAAATCGAGGAACGTTTCTACGGAAACGACTATATTTTCTTTTGGAAGGCGAGTATCCCCTTTCCGATGCACTATTCCATCTTTACTGCATCCCTCGCCCCTCACACTGACGAATTAACACGGAAGTGGTGTCGCTTTGAAATACTATTGGTTCTATGACATCTCCTTCTAAATCGAGTAACGTCTCTATGGAAACGACAAGAGTTTCTTTTGGTAGGAGAGTATCTCCGTTCCGATTCACTATTCCTTCTTTACTGCATCCCTCGCTCCCTCCCATTGACGAATTAACACTGAAATTGATTCGCTATGGAATACTATGTGTTCTATAACTTCTCCTTCTAAATCGAGGAACGTTTCTACGGAAAGGACAATATTTTCTTTTGGAAGGCGAGTATCCCCTTTCCGATGCACTATTCCATCTTTACTGCATCCCTCGCCCCTCACACTGACGAATTAACGCGGAAGTCGTGTCGCTTTGAAATACTATTGGTTCTATGACATCTCCTTCTAAATCGAGTAACGTTTCTATGGAAACGACAAGAGTTTCTTTTGGGAGGAGAGTATCTCCGTTCCGATTCACTATTCCTTCTTTACTGCATCCCTCGCTCCCTCCCATTGACTAATTAACACTGAAATTGATTCGCTATGGAATACTATGTGTTCTATAACTTCTCCTTCTAAATCGAGGAACGTTTCTACGGAAACGACAATATTTTCTTTTGGAAGGCGAGTATCCCCTTTCCGATGCACTATTCCATCTTTACTGCATCCCTCGCCCCTCACACTGACGAATTAACACGGAAGTGGTGTCGCTTTGAAATACTATTGGTTCTATGACATCTCCTTCTAAATCGAGTAACGTTTCTATGGAAACGACAAGAGTTTCTTTTGGGAGGAGAGTATCTCCGTTCCGATTCACTATTCCTTCTTTACTGCATCCCTCGCTCCCTCCCATTGACGAATTAACACTGAAATTGATTCGCTATGGAATACTATGTGTTCTATAACTTCTCCTTCTAAATCGAGGAACGTTTCTACGGAAACGACTATATTTTCTTTTGGAAGGCGAGTATCCCCTTTCCGATGCACTATTCCATCTTTACTGCATCCCTCGCCCCTCACACTGACGAATTAACACGGAAGTGGTGTCGCTTTGAAATACTATTGGTTCTATGACATCTCCTTCTAAATCGAGTAACGTTTCTATGGAAACGACAAGAGTTTCTTTTGGTAGGAGAGTATCTCCGTTCCGATTCACTATTCCTTCTTTACTGTATCCCTCGCTCCCTCCCATTGACGAATTAACACTGAAATTGATTCGCTATGGAATACTATGTGTTCTATAACTTCTCCTTCTAAATCGAGGAACGTTTCTACGGAAACGACAATATTTTCTTTTGGAAGGCGAGTATCCCCTTTCCGATGCACTATTCCATCTTTACTGCATCCCTCGCCCCTCACACTGACGAATTAACACGGAAGTGGTGTCGCTTTGAAATACTATTGGTTCTATGACATCTCCTTCTAAATCGAGTAACGTTTCTATGGAAACGACAAGAGTTTCTTTTGGGAGGAGAGTATCTCCGTTCCGATTCACTATTCCTTCTTTACTGCATCCCTCGCTCCCTCCCATTGACGAATTAACACTGAAATTGATTCGCTATGGAATACTATGTGTTCTATAACTTCTCCTTCTAAATCGAGGAACGTTTCTACGGAAACGACAATATTTTCTTTTGGAAGGCGAGTATCCCCTTTCCGATGCACTATTCCATCTTTACTGCATCCCTCGCCCCTCACACTGACGAATTAACACGGAAGTGGTGTCGCTTTGAAATACTATTGGTTCTATGACATCTCCTTCTAAATCGAGTAACGTTTCTATGGAAACGACAAGAGTTTCTTTTGGGAGGAGAGTATCTCCGTTCCGATTCACTATTCCTTCTTTACTGCATCCCTCGCTCCCTCCCATTGACGAATTAACACTGAAATTGATTCGCTATGGAATACTATGTGTTCTATAACTTCTCCTTCTAAATCGAGGAACGTTTCTACGGAAACGACAATATTTTCTTTTGGAAGGCGAGTATCCCCTTTCCGATGCACTATTCCATCTTTACTGCATCCCTCGCCCCTCACACTGACGAATTAACACGGAAGTGGTGTCGCTTTGAAATACTATTGGTTCTATGACATCTCCTTCCAAATCGAGTAACGTTTCTATGGAAACGACAAGAGTTTCTTTTGGGAGGAGAGTATCTCCGTTCCGATTCACTATTCCTTCTTTACTGCATCCCTCGCTCCCTCCCATTGACGAATTAACACTGAAATTGATTCGCTATGGAATACTATGTGTTCTATAACTTCTCCTTCTAAATCGAGGAACGTTTCTACGGAAACGACAATATTTTCTTTTGGAAGGCGAGTATCCCCTTTCCGATGCACTATTCCATCTTTACTGCATCCCTCGCCCCTCACACTGACGAATTAACACGGAAGTGGTGTCGCTTTGAAATACTATTGGTTCTATGACATCTCCTTCTAAATCGAGTAACGTTTCTATGGAAACGACAAGAGTTTCTTTTGGGAGGAGAGTATCTCCGTTCCGATTCACTATTCCTTCTTTACTGCATCCCTCGCTCCCTCCCATTGACGAATTAACACTGAAATTGATTCGCTATGGAATACTATGTGTTCTATAACTTCTCCTTCTAAATCGAGGAACGTTTCTACGGAAACGACAATATTTTCTTTTGGAAGGCGAGTATCCCCTTTCCGATGCACTATTCCATCTTTACTGCATCCCTCGCCCCTCACACTGACGAATTAACGCGGAAGTCGTGTCGCTTTGAAATACTATTGGTTCTATGACATCTCCTTCTAAATCGAGTAACGTTTCAATGGAAACGACAAGAGTTTCTTTTGGGAGGAGAGTATCTCCGTTCCGATTCACTATTCCTTCTTTACTGCATCCCTCGCTCCCTCCCATTGACGAATTAACACTGAAATTGATTCGCTATGGAATACTATGTGTTCTATAACTTCTAATTCTAAATCGAGGAACGTTTCTACGGAAACGACAATATTTTCTTTTGGAAGGCGAGTATCCCCTTTCCGATGCACTATTCCATCTTTACTGCATCCCTCGCCCCTCACACTGACGAATTAACGCGGAAGTCGTGTCGCTTTGAAATACTATTGGTTCTATGACATCTCCTTCTAAATCGAGTAACGTTTCTATGGAAACGACAAGAGTTTCTTTTGGGAGGAGAGTATCTCCGTTCCGATTCACTATTCCTTCTTTACTGCATCCCTCGCTCCCTCCCATTGACGAATTAACACTGAAATTGATTCGCTATGGAATACTATGTGTTCTATAACTTCTCCTTCTAAATCGAGGAACGTTTCTACAGAAACGACAATATTTTCTTTTGGAAGGCGAGTATCCCCTTTCCGATGCACTATTCCATCTTTACTGCATCCCTCGCCCCTCACACTGACGAATTAACACGGAAGTGGTGTCGCTTTGAAATACTATTGGTTCTATGACATCTCCTTCCAAATCGAGTAACGTTTCTATGGAAACGACAAGAGTTTCTTTTGGGAGGAGAGTATCTCCGTTCCGATTCACTATTCCTTCTTTACTGCATCCCTCGCTCCCTCCCATTGACGAATTAACACTGAAATTGATTCGCTATGGAATACTATGTGTTCTATAACTTCTCCTTCTAAATCGAGGAACGTTTCTACGGAAACGACAATATTTTCTTTTGGAAGGCGAGTATCCCCTTTCCGATGCACTATTCCATCTTTACTGCATCCCTCGCCCCTCACACTGACGAATTAACACGGAAGTGGTGTCGCTTTGAAATACTATTGGTTCTATGACATCTCCTTCTAAATCGAGTAACGTTTCTATGGAAACGACAAGAGTTTCTTTTGGGAGGAGAGTATCTCCGTTCCGATTCACTATTCCTTCTTTACTGCATCCCTCGCTCCCTCCCATTGACGAATTAACACTGAAATTGATTCGCTATGGAATACTATGTGTTCTATAACTTCTCCTTCTAAATCGAGGAACGTTTCTACGGAAACGACAATATTTTCTTTTGGAAGGCGAGTATCCCCTTTCCGATGCACTATTCCATCTTTACTGCATCCCTCGCCCCTCACACTGACGAATTAACGCGGAAGTCGTGTCGCTTTGAAATACTATTGGTTCTATGACATCTCCTTCTAAATCGAGTAACGTTTCTATGGAAACGACAAGAGTTTCTTTTGGGAGGAGAGTATCTCCGTTCCGATTCACTGTTCCTTCTTTACTGCATCCCTCGCTCCCTCCCATTGACGAATTAACACTGAAATTGATTCGCTATGGAATACTATGTGTTCTATAACTTCTCCTTCTAAATCGAGGAACGTTTCTACGGAAACGACAATATTTTCTTTTGGAAGGCGAGTATCCCCTTTCCGATGCACTATTCCATCTTTACTGCATCCCTCGCCCCTCACACTGACGAATTAACACGGAAGTGGTGTCAATATGAAATACTATTGGTTCTATGACATCTCCTTCTAAATCGAGTAACGTTTCTATGGAAACGACAAGAGTTTCTTTTGGGAGGAGAGTATCTCCGTTCCGATTCACTATTCCTTCTTTACTGCATCCCTCGCTCCCTCCCATTGACGAATTAACACTGAAATTGATTCGCTATGGAATACTATGTGTTCTATAACTTCTCCTTCTAAATCGAGGAACGTTTCTACGGAAACGACTATATTTTCTTTTGGAAGGCGAGTATCCCCTTTCCGATGCACTATTCCATCTTTACTGCATCCCTCGCCCCTCACACTGACGAATTAACACGGAAGTGGTGTCAATATGAAATACTATTGGTTCTATGACATCTCCTTCTAAATCGAGTAACGTTTCTATGGAAACGACAAGAGTTTCTTTTGGGAGGAGAGTATCTCCGTTCCGATTCACTATTCCTTCTTTACTGCATCCCTCGCTCCCTCCCATTGACGAATTAACACTGAAATTGATTCGCTATGGAATACTATGTGTTCTATAACTTCTCCTTCTAAATCGAGGAACGTTTCTACGGAAACGACAATATTTTCTTTTGGAAGGCGAGTATCCACTTTCCGATGCACTATTCCATCTTTACTGCATCCCTCGCCCCTCACACTGACGAATTAACACGGAAGTGGTGTCGCTTTGAAATACTATTGGTTCTATGACATCTCCTTCTAAATCGAGTAACGTTTCTATGGAAACGACAAGAGTTTCTTTTGGGAGGAGAGTATCTCCGTTCCGATTCACTATTCCTTCTTTACTGCATCCCTCGCTCCCTCCCATTGACGAATTAACACTGAAATTGATTCGCTATGGAATACTATGTGTTCTATAACTTCTCCTTCTAAATCGAGGAACGTTTCTACGGAAACGACAATATTTTCTTTTGGAAGGCGAGTATCCCCTTTCCGATGCACTATTCCATCTTTACTGCATCCCTTGCCCCTCACACTGACGAATTAACACGGAAGTGGTGTCAATATGAAATACTATTGGTTCTATGACATCTCCTTCTAAATCGAGTAACGTTTCTATGGAAACGACAAGAGTTTCTTTTGGGAGGAGAGTATCTCCGTTCCGATTCACTATTCCTTCTTTACTGCATCCCTCGCTCCCTCCCATTGACGAATTAACACTGAAATTGATTCGCTATGGAATACTATGTGTTCTATAACTTCTCCTTCTAAATCGAGGAACGTTTCTACGGAAACGACAATATTTTCTTTTGGAAGGCGAGTATCCCCTTTCCGATGCACTATTCCATCTTTACTGCATCCCTCGCCCCTCACACTGACGAATTAACGCGGATATCGTGTCGCTTTGAAATACTATTGGTTCTATGACATCTCCTTCTAAATCGAGTAACGTTTCTATGGAAACGACAAGAGTTTCTTTTGGGAGGAGAGTATCTCCGTTCCGATTCACTATTCCTTCTTTACTGCATCCCTCGCTCCCTCCCATTGACGAATTAACACTGAAATTGATTCGCTATGGAATACTATGTGTTCTATAACTTCTCCTTCTAAATCGAGGAACGTTTCTACGGAAACGACAATATTTTCTTTTGGAAGGCGAGTATCCCCTTTCCGATGCACTATTCCATCTTTACTGCATCCCTCGCCCCTCACACTGACGAATTAACACGGAAGTGGTGTCGCTTTGAAATACTATTGGTTCTATGACATCTCCTTCTAAATCGAGTAACGTTTCTATGGAAACGACAAGAGTTTCTTTTGGGAGGAGAGTATCTCCGTTCCGATTCACTATTCCTTCTTTACTGCATCCCTCGCTCCCTCCCATTGACGAATTAACACTGAAATTGATTCGCTATGGAATACTATGTGTTCTATAACTTCTCCTTCTAAATCGAGGAACGTTTCTACGGAAACGACAATATTTTCTTTTGGAAGGCGAGTATCCCCTTTCCGATGCACTATTCCATCTTTACTGCATCCCTCGCCCCTCACACTGACGAATTAACACGGAAGTGGTGTCGCTTTGAAATACTATTGGTTCTATGACATCTCCTTCCAAATCGAGTAACGTTTCTATGGAAACGACAAGAGTTTCTTTTGGGAGGAGAGTATCTCCGTTCCGATTCACTATTCCTTCTTTACTGCATCCCTCGCTCCCTCCCATTGACGAATTAACACTGAAATTGATTCGCTATGGAATACTATGTGTTCTATAACTTCTCCTTCTAAATCGAGGAACGTTTCTACGGAAACGACAATATTTTCTTTTGGAAGGCGAGTATCCCCTTTCCGATGCACTATTCCATCTTTACTGCATCCCTCGCCCCTCACACTGACGAATTAACACGGAAGTGGTGTCGCTTTGAAATACTATTGGTTCTATGACATCTCCTTCTAAATCGAGTAACGTTTCTATGGAAACGACAAGAGTTTCTTTTGGGAGGAGAGTATCTCCGTTCCGATTCACTATTCCTTCTTTACTGCATCCCTCGCTCCCTCCCATTGACGAATTAACACTGAAATTGATTCGCTATGGAATACTATGTGTTCTATAACTTCTCCTTCTAAATCGAGGAACGTTTCTACGGAAACGACAATATTTTCTTTTGGAAGGCGAGTATCCCCTTTCCGATGCACTATTCCATCTTTACTGCATCCCTCGCCCCTCACACTGACGAATTAACGCGGAAGTCGTGTCGCTTTGAAATACTATTGGTTCTATGACATCTCCTTCTAAATCGAGTAACGTTTCAATGGAAACGACAAGAGTTTCTTTTGGGAGGAGAGTATCTCCGTTCCGATTCACTATTCCTTCTTTACTGCATCCCTCGCTCCCTCCCATTGACGAATTAACACTGAAATTGATTCGCTATGGAATACTATGTGTTCTATAACTTCTAATTCTAAATCGAGGAACGTTTCTACGGAAACGACAATATTTTCTTTTGGAAGGCGAGTATCCCCTTTCCGATGCACTATTCCATCTTTACTGCATCCCTCGCCCCTCACACTGACGAATTAACGCGGAAGTCGTGTCGCTTTGAAATACTATTGGTTCTATGACATCTCCTTCTAAATCGAGTAACGTTTCTATGGAAACGACAAGAGTTTCTTTTGGGAGGAGAGTATCTCCGTTCCGATTCACTATTCCTTCTTTACTGCATCCCTCGCTCCCTCCCATTGACGAATTAACACTGAAATTGATTCGCTATGGAATACTATGTGTTCTATAACTTCTCCTTCTAAATCGAGGAACGTTTCTACAGAAACGACAATATTTTCTTTTGGAAGGCGAGTATCCCCTTTCCGATGCACTATTCCATCTTTACTGCATCCCTCGCCCCTCACACTGACGAATTAACACGGAAGTGGTGTCGCTTTGAAATACTATTGGTTCTATGACATCTCCTTCCAAATCGAGTAACGTTTCTATGGAAACGACAAGAGTTTCTTTTGGGAGGAGAGTATCTCCGTTCCGATTCACTATTCCTTCTTTACTGCATCCCTCGCTCCCTCCCATTGACGAATTAACACTGAAATTGATTCGCTATGGAATACTATGTGTTCTATAACTTCTCCTTCTAAATCGAGGAACGTTTCTACGGAAACGACAATATTTTCTTTTGGAAGGCGAGTATCCCCTTTCCGATGCACTATTCCATCTTTACTGCATCCCTCGCCCCTCACACTGACGAATTAACACGGAAGTGGTGTCGCTTTGAAATACTATTGGTTCTATGACATCTCCTTCTAAATCGAGTAACGTTTCTATGGAAACGACAAGAGTTTCTTTTGGGAGGAGAGTATCTCCGTTCCGATTCACTATTCCTTCTTTACTGCATCCCTCGCTCCCTCCCATTGACGAATTAACACTGAAATTGATTCGCTATGGAATACTATGTGTTCTATAACTTCTCCTTCTAAATCGAGGAACGTTTCTACGGAAACGACAATATTTTCTTTTGGAAGGCGAGTATCCCCTTTCCGATGCACTATTCCATCTTTACTGCATCCCTCGCCCCTCACACTGACGAATTAACGCGGAAGTCGTGTCGCTTTGAAATACTATTGGTTCTATGACATCTCCTTCTAAATCGAGTAACGTTTCTATGGAAACGACAAGAGTTTCTTTTGGGAGGAGAGTATCTCCGTTCCGATTCACTGTTCCTTCTTTACTGCATCCCTCGCTCCCTCCCATTGACGAATTAACACTGAAATTGATTCGCTATGGAATACTATGTGTTCTATAACTTCTCCTTCTAAATCGAGGAACGTTTCTACGGAAACGACAATATTTTCTTTTGGAAGGCGAGTATCCCCTTTCCGATGCACTATTCCATCTTTACTGCATCCCTCGCCCCTCACACTGACGAATTAACACGGAAGTGGTGTCAATATGAAATACTATTGGTTCTATGACATCTCCTTCTAAATCGAGTAACGTTTCTATGGAAACGACAAGAGTTTCTTTTGGGAGGAGAGTATCTCCGTTCCGATTCACTATTCCTTCTTTACTGCATCCCTCGCTCCCTCCCATTGACGAATTAACACTGAAATTGATTCGCTATGGAATACTATGTGTTCTATAACTTCTCCTTCTAAATCGAGGAACGTTTCTACGGAAACGACTATATTTTCTTTTGGAAGGCGAGTATCCCCTTTCCGATGCACTATTCCATCTTTACTGCATCCCTCGCCCCTCACACTGACGAATTAACACGGAAGTGGTGTCAATATGAAATACTATTGGTTCTATGACATCTCCTTCTAAATCGAGTAACGTTTCTATGGAAACGACAAGAGTTTCTTTTGGGAGGAGAGTATCTCCGTTCCGATTCACTATTCCTTCTTTACTGCATCCCTCGCTCCCTCCCATTGACGAATTAACACTGAAATTGATTCGCTATGGAATACTATGTGTTCTATAACTTCTCCTTCTAAATCGAGGAACGTTTCTACGGAAACGACAATATTTTCTTTTGGAAGGCGAGTATCCACTTTCCGATGCACTATTCCATCTTTACTGCATCCCTCGCCCCTCACACTGACGAATTAACACGGAAGTGGTGTCGCTTTGAAATACTATTGGTTCTATGACATCTCCTTCTAAATCGAGTAACGTTTCTATGGAAACGACAAGAGTTTCTTTTGGGAGGAGAGTATCTCCGTTCCGATTCACTATTCCTTCTTTACTGCATCCCTCGCTCCCTCCCATTGACGAATTAACACTGAAATTGATTCGCTATGGAATACTATGTGTTCTATAACTTCTCCTTCTAAATCGAGGAACGTTTCTACGGAAACGACAATATTTTCTTTTGGAAGGCGAGTATCCCCTTTCCGATGCACTATTCCATCTTTACTGCATCCCTTGCCCCTCACACTGACGAATTAACACGGAAGTGGTGTCAATATGAAATACTATTGGTTCTATGACATCTCATTCTAAATCGAGTAACGTTTCTATGGAAACGACAAGAGTTTCTTTTGGGAGGAGAGTATCTCCGTTCCGATTCACTATTCCTTCTTTACTGCATCCCTCGCTCCCTCCCATTGACGAATTAACACTGAAATTGATTCGCTATGGAATACTATGTGTTCTATAACTTCTCCTTCTAAATCGAGGAACGTTTCTACGGAAACGACAATATTTTCTTTTGGAAGGCGAGTATCCCCTTTCCGATGCACTATTCCATCTTTACTGCATCCCTCGCCCCTCACACTGACGAATTAACGCGGATATCGTGTCGCTTTGAAATACTATTGGTTCTATGACATCTCCTTCTAAATCGAGTAACGTTTCTATGGAAACGACAAGAGTTTCTTTTGGGAGGAGAGTATCTCCGTTCCGATTCACTATTCCTTCTTTACTGCATCCCTCGCTCCCTCCCATTGACGAATTAACACTGAAATTGATTCGCTATGGAATACTATGTGTTCTATAACTTCTCCTTCTAAATCGAGGAACGTTTCTACGGAAACGACAATATTTTCTTTTGGGATGCGAGTATCCCCTTTCCGATGCACTATTCCATCTTTACTGCATCCCTCGCCCCTCACACTGACGAATTAACACGGAAGTGGTGTCAATATGAAAGACTATTGGTTCTATGACATCTCCTTCTAAATCGAGTAACGTTTCTATGGAAACGACAAGAGTTTCTTTTGGGAGGAGAGTATCTCCGTTCCGATTCACTATTCCTTCTTTACTGCATCCCTCGCTCCCTCCCATTGACGAATTAACACTGAAATTGATTCGCTATCGAATACTATGTGTTCTATAACTTCTCCTTCTAAATCGAGGAACGTTTCTACGGAAACGACAATATTTTCTTTTGGAAGGCGAGTATCCCCTTTCCGATGCACTATTCCATCTTTACTGCATCCCTCGCCCCTCACACTGACGAATTAACACGGAAGTGGTGTCAATATGAAATACTATTTGTTCTATGACATCTCCTTCTAAATCGAGTAACGTTTCTATGGAAACGACAAGAGTTTCTTTTGGGAGGATAGTATCTCCGTTCCGATTCACTATTCCGTCTTTACTGCATCCCTCGCTCCCTCCCATTGACGAATTAACACTGAAATTGATTCGCTATGGAATACTATGTGTTCTATAACTTCTCCTTCTAAATCGAGGAACGTTTCTACGGAAACGACAATATTTTCTTTTGGAAGGCGAGTATCCCCTTTCCGATGCACTATTCCATCTTTACTGCATCCCTCGCCCCTCACACTGACGAATTAACACGGAAGTGGTGTCAATATGAAATACTATTGGTTCTATGACATCTCCTTCTAAATCGAGTAACGTTTCTATGGAAACGACAAGAGTTTCTTTTGGGAGGAGAGTATCTCCGTTCCGATTCACTATTCCTTCTTTACTGCATCCCTCGCTCCCTCCCATTGACGAATTAACACTGAAATTGATTCGCTATGGAATACTATGTGTTCTATAACTTCTCCTTCTAAAACGAGGAACGTTTCTACGGAAACGACAATATTTTCTTTTGGAAGGCGAGTATCCCCTTTCCGATGCACTATTCCATCTTTACTGCATCCCTCGCCCCTCACACTGACGAATTAACGCGGAAGTCGTGTCGCTTTGAAATACTATTGGTTCTATGACATCTCCTTCTAAATCGAGTAACGTTTCTAAGGAAACGAGAAGAGTTTCTTTTGGGAGGAGAGTATCTCCGTTCCGATTCACTATTCCTTCTTTACTGCATCCCTCGCTCCCTCCCATTGACGAATTAACACTGAAATTGATTCGCTGTGGAATACTATGTGTTCTATAAGTTCTCCTTCTAAATCGAGGAACGTTTCTACGGAAACGACAATATTTTCTTTTGGAAGGCGAGTATCCCCTTTCCGATGCACTATTCCATCTTTACTGCATCCCTCGCCCCTCACACTGACGAATTAACACGGAAGTGGTGTCAATATGAAATACTATTGGTTCTATGACATCTCCTTCTAAATCGAGTAACGTTTCTATGGAAACGACAAGAGTTTCTTTTGGGAGGAGAGTATCTCCGTTCCGATTCACTATTCCTTCTTTACTGCATCCCTCGCTCCCTCCCATTGACGAATTAACACTGAAATTGATTCGCTATGGAATACTATGTGTTCTATAACTTCTCCTTCTAAATCGAGGAACGTTTCTACGGAAACGACAATATTTTCTTTTGGAAGGCGAGTATCCCCTTTCCGATGCACTATTCCATCTTTACTGCATCCCTCGCCCCTCACACTGACGAATTAACACGGAAGTGGTGTCAATATGAAATACTATTGGTTCTATGACATCTCCTTCTAAATCGAGTAACGTTTCTATGGAAACGACAAGAGTTTCTTTTGGGAGGAGAGTATCTCCGTTCCGATTCACTATTCCTTCTTTACTGCATCCCTCGCTCCCTCCCATTGACGAATTAACACTGAAATTGATTCGCTATGGAATACTATGTGTTCTATAACTTCTCCTTCTAAATCGAGGAACGTTTCTACGGAAACGACAATATTTTCTTTTGGAAGGCGAGTATCCACTTTCCGATGCACTATTCCATCTTTACTGCATCCCTCGCCCCTCACACTGATGAATTAACACGGAAGTGGTGTCAATATGAAATACTATTGGTTCTATGACATCTCCTTCTAAATCGAGTAACGTTTCTATGGAAACGACAAGAGTTTCTTTTGGGAGGAGAGTATCTCCGTTCCGATTCACTATTCCTTCTTTACTGCATCCCTCGCTCCCTCCCATTGACGAATTAACACTGAAATTGATTCGCTATGGAATACTATGTGTTCTATAACTTCTCCTTCTAAATCGAGGAACGTTTCTACGGAAACGACAATATTTTCTTTTGGAAGGCGAGTATCCCCTTTCCGATGCACTATTCCATCTTTACTGCGGCCCTTGCCCCTCACACTGACGAATTAACACGGAAGTGGTGTCAATATGAAATACTATTGGTTCTATGACATCTCCTTCTAAATCGAGTAACGTTTCTATGGAAACGACAAGAGTTTCTTTTGGGAGGAGAGTATCTCCGTTCCGATTCACTATTCCTTCTTTACTGCATCCCTCGCTCCCTCCCATTGACGAATTAACACTGAAATTGATTCGCTATGGAATACTATGTGTTCTATAACTTCTCCTTCTAAATCGAGGAACGTTTCTACGGAAACGACAATATTTTCTTTTGGAAGGCGAGTATCCCCTTTCCGATGCACTATTCCATCTTTACTGCATCCCTCGCCCCTCACACTGACGAATTAACGCGGAAGTCGTGTCGCTTTGAAATACTATTGGTTCTATGACATCTCCTTCTAAATCGAGTAACGTTTCTATGGAAACGACAAGAGTTTCTTTTGGGAGGAGAGTATCTCCGTTCCGATTCACTATTCCTTCTTTACTGCATCCCTCGCTCCCTCCCATTGACGAATTAACACTGAAATTGATTCGCTATGGAATACTATGTGTTCTATAACTTCTCCTTCTAAATCGAGGAACGTTTCTACGGAAACGACAATATTTTCTTTTGGGATGCGAGTATCCCCTTTCCGATGCACTATTCCATCTTTACTGCATCCCTCGCCCCTCACACTGACGAATTAACACGGAAGTGGTGTCAATATGAAAGACTATTGGTTCTATGACATCTCCTTCTAAATCGAGTAACGTTTCTATGGAAACGACAAGAGTTTCTTTTGGGAGGAGAGTATCTCCGTTCCGATTCACTATTCCTTCTTTACTGCATCCCTCGCTCCCTCCCATTGACGAATTAACACTGAAATTGATTCGCTATGGAATACTATGTGTTCTATAACTTCTCCTTCTAAATCGAGGAACGTTTCTACGGAAACGACAATATTTTCTTTTGGAAGGTGAGTATCCCCTTTCCGATGCACTATTCCATCTTTACTGCATCCCTCGCCCCTCACACTGACGAATTAACACGGAAGTGGTGTCAATATGAAATACTATTTGTTCTATGACATCTCCTTCTAAATCGAGTAACGTTTCTATGGAAACGACAAGAGTTTCTTTTGGGAGGATAGTATATCCGTTCCGATTCACTATTCCGTCTTTACTGCATCCCTCGCTCCCTCCCATTGACGAATTAACACTGAAATTGATTCGCTATGGAATACTATGTGTTCTATAACTTCTCCTTCTAAATCGAGGAACGTTTCTACGGAAACGACAATATTTTCTTTTGGAAGGCGAGTATCCCCTTTCCGATGCACTATTCCATCTTTACTGCATCCCTCGCCCCTCACACTGACGAATTAACACGGAAGTGGTGTCAATATGAAATACTATTGGTTATATGACATCTCCTTCTAAATCGAGTAACGTTTCTATGGAAACGACAAGAGTTTCTTTTGGGAGGAGAGTATCTCCGTTCCGATTCACTATTCCTTCTTTACTGCATCCCTCGCTCCCTCCCATTGACGAATTAACACTGAAATTGATTCGCTATGGAATACTATGTGTTCTATAACTTCTCCTTCTAAATCGAGGAACGTTTCTACGGAAACGACAATATTTTCTTTTGGAAGGCGAGTATCCCCTTTCCGATGCACTATTCCATCTTTACTGCATCCCTCGCCCCTCACACTGACGAATTAACACGGAAGTGGTGTCAATATGAAATACAATTGGTTCTATGACATCTCCTTCTAAATCGAGTAACGTTTCTATGGAAACGACAAGAGTTTCTTTTGGGAGGAGAGTATCTCCGTTCCGATTCACTATTCCTTCTTTACTGCATCCCTCGCTCCCTCCCATTGACGAATTAACACTGAAATTGATTCGCTATGGAATACTATGTGTTCTATAACTTCTCCTTCTAAATCGAGGAACGTTTCTACGGAAACGACAATATTTTCTTTTGGAAGGCGAGTATCCCCTTTCCGATGCACTATTCCATCTTTACTGCATCCCTCGCCCCTCACACTGACGAATTAACACGGAAGTGGTGTCAATATGAAATACTATTGGTTCTATGACATCTCCTTCTAAATCGAGTAACGTTTCTATGGAAACGACAAGAGTTTCTTTTGGGAGGAGAGTATCTCCGTTCCGATTCACTATTCCTTCTTTACTGCATCCCTCGCTCCCTCCCATTGACGAATTAACACTGAAATTGATTCGCTATGGAATACTATGTGTTCTATAACTTCTCCTTCTAAATCAAGTAACGTTTCTATGGAAACGACAAGGGTTTCTTTTGGGAGGAGAGTATCTCCGTTCCGATTCACTATTCCTTCTTTACTGCATCCCTCGCTCCCTCCCATTGACGAATTAACACTGAAATTGATTCACTATGGAATACTATGTGTTCTATAACTTCTCCTTCTAAATCGAGGAACGTTTCTACGGAAACGACAATATTTTCTTTTGGAAGGCGAGTATCCCCTTTCCGATGCACTATTCCATCTTTACTGCATCCCTCGCCCCTCACACTGACGAATTAACACGGAAGTGGTGTCAATATGAAATACTATTGGTTCTATGACATCTCCTTCTAAATCGAGTAACGTTTCTATGGAAACGACAAGAGTTTCTTTTGGGAGGAGAGTATCTCCGTTCCGATTCACTATTCCTTCTTTACTGCATCCCTCGCTCCCTCCCATTGACGAATTAACACTGAAATTGATTCGCTATGGAATACTATGTGTTCTATAACTTCTCCTTCTAAATCGAGGGACGTTTCTACGGAAACGACAATATTTTCTTTTGGAAGGCGAGTATCCCCTTTCCGATGCACTATTCCATCTTTACTGCATCCCTCGCCCCTCACACTGACGAATTAACACGGAAGTGGTGTCAATATGAAATACTATTTGTTCTATGACATCTCCTTCTTAATCGAGTAACGTTTCTATGGAAACGACAAGAGTTTCTTTTGGGAGGAGAGTATCTCCGTTCCGATTCACTATTCCTTCTTTACTGCATCCCTCGCTCCCTCCCATTGACGAATTAACACTGAAATTGATTCGCTATGGAATACTATGTGTTCTATAACTTCTCCTTCTAAATCGAGGAACGTTTCTGCGGAAACGACAATATTTTCTTTTGGAAGGCGAGTATCCCCTTTCCGATGCACTATTCCATCTTTAATGCATCCCTCGCCCCTCACACTGACGAATTAACACGGAAGTGGTGTCAATATGAAATACTATTGGTTCTATGACATCTCCTTCTAAATCGAGTAACGTTTCTATGGAAACGACAAGAGTTTCTTTTGGGAGGAGAGTATCTCCGTTCCGATTCACTATTCCTTCTTTACTGCATCCCTCGCTCCCTCCCATTGACGAATTAACACTGAAATTGATTCGCTATGGAATACTATGTGTTCTATAACTTCTCCTTCTAAATCGAGGAACGTTTCTACGGAAACGACAATATTTTCTTTTGGAAGGCGAGTATCCCATTTCCGATGCACTATTCCATCTTTACTGCATCCCTCGCCCCTCACACTGACGAATTAACACGGAAGTGGTGTCAATATGAAATACTATTGGTTCTATGACATCTCCTTCTAAATCGAGTAACGTTTCTATGGAAACGACAAGAGTTTCTTTTGGGAGGAGAGTATCTCCGTTCCGATTCACTATTCCTTTTTTACTGCATCCCTCGCTCCCTCCCATTGACGAATTAACACTGAAATTGATTCGCTATGGAATACTATGTGTTCTATAACTTCTCCTTCTAAATCGAGGAACGTTTCTACGGAAACGACAATATTTTCTTTTGGAAGGCGAGTATCCCCTTTCCGATGCACTATTCCATCTTTACTGCATCCCTCGCCCCTCACACTGACGAATTAACACGGAAGTGGTGTCAATATGAAATACTATTGGTTCTATGACATCTCCTTCTAAATCGAGTAACGTTTCTATGGAAACGACAAGAGTTTCTTTTGGGAGGAGAGTATCTCCGTTCCGATTCACTATTCCTTCTTTACTGCATCCCTCGCTCCCTCCCATTGACGAATTAACACTGAAATTGATTCGCTATGGAATACTATGTGTTCTATAACTTCTCCTTCTAAATCGAGGAACGTTTCTACGGAAACGACAATATTTTCTTTTGGAAGGCGAGTATCCCCTTTCCGATGCACTATTCCATCTTTACTGCATCCCTCGCCCCTCACACTGACGAATTAACACGGAAGTGGTGTCAATATGAAATACTATTGGTTCTATGACATCTCCTTCTAAATCGAGTAACGTTTCTATGGAAACGACAAGAGTTTCTTTTGGGAGGAGAGTATCTCCGTTCCGATTCACTATTCCTTCTTTACTGCATCCCTCGCTCCCTCCCATTGACGAATTAACACTGAAATTGATTCGCTATGGAATACTATGTGTTCTATAACTTCTCCTTCTTAATCGAGGAACGTTTCTACGGAAACGACAATATTTTCTTTTGGAAGGCGAGGATCCCCTTTCCGATGCACTATTCCATCTTTACTGCATCCCTCGCCCCTCACACTGACGAATTAACACGGAAGTGGTGTCAATATGAAATACTATTGGTTCTATGACATCTCCTTCTAAATCGAGTAACGTTTCTATGGAAACGACAAGAGTTTCTTTTGGGAGGAGAGTATCTCCGTTCCGATTCACTATTCCTTCTTTACTGCATCCCTCGCTCCCTCCCATTGACGAATTAACACTGAAATTGATTCGCTATGGAATACTATGTGTTCTATAACTTCTCCTTCTAAATCGAGGAACGTTTCTACGGAAACGACAATATTTTCTTTTGGAAGGCGAGTATCCCCTTTCCGATGCACTATTCCATCTTTACTGCATCCCTCGCCCCTCACACTGACGAATTAACACGGAAGTGGTGTCAATATGAAATACTATTGGTTCTATGACATCTCCTTCTAAATCGAGTAACGTTTCTATGGAAACGACAAGAGTTTCTTTTGGGAGGAGAGTATCTCCGTTCCGATTCACTATTCCTTCTTTACTGCATCCCTCGCTCCCTCCCATTGACGAATTAACACTGAAATTGATTCGCTATGGAATACTATGTGTTCTATAACTTCTCCTTCTAAATCGAGGAACGTTTCTACGGAAACGACAATATTTTCTTTTGGAAGGCGAGTATCCCATTTCCGATGCACTATTCCATCTTTACTGCATCCCTCGCCCCTCACACTGACGAATTAACACGGAAGTGGTGTCAATATGAAATACTATTGGTTCTATGACATCTCCTTCTAAATCGAGTAACGTTTCTATGGAAACGACAAGAGTTTCTTTTGGGAGGAGAGTATCTCCGTTCCGATTCACTATTCCTTTTTTACTGCATCCCTCGCTCTCTCCCATTGACGAATTAACACTGAAATTGATTCGCTATGGAATACTATGTGTTCTATAACTTCTCCTTCTAAATCGAGGAACGTTTCTACGGAAACGACAATATTTTCTTTTGGAAGGCGAGTATCCCCTTTCCGATGCACTATTCCATCTTTACTGCATCCCTCGCCCCTCACACTGACGAATTAACACGGAAGTGGTGTCAATATGAAATACTATTGGTTCTATGACATCTCCTTCTAAATCGAGTAACGTTTCTATGGAAACGACAAGAGTTTCCTTTGGGAGGAGAGTATCTCCGTTCCGATTCACTATTCCTTCTTTACTGCATCCCTCGCTCCCTCCCATTGACGAATTAACACTGAAATTGATTCGCTATGGAATACTATGTGTTCTATAACTTCTCCTTCTAAATCGAGGAACGTTTCTACGGAAACGACAATATTTTCTTTTGGAAGGCGAGTATCCCCTTTCCGATGCACTATTCCATCTTTACTGCATCCCTCGCCCCTCACACTGACGAATTAACACGGAAGTGGTGTCAATATGAAATACTATTGGTTCTATGACATCTCCTTCTAAATCGAGTAACGTTTCTATGGAAACGACAAGAGTTTCTTTTGGGAGGAGAGTATCTCCGTTCCGATTCACTATTCCTTCTTTACTGCATCCCTCGCTCCCTCCCATTGACGAATTAACACTGAAATTGATTCGCTATGGAATACTATGTGTTCTATAACTTCTCCTTCTAAATCGAGGAACGTTTCTACGGAAACGACAATATTTTCTTTTGGAAGGCGAGGATCCCCTTTCCGATGCACTATTCCATCTTTACTGCATCCCTCGCCCCTCACACTGACGAATTAACACGGAAGTGGTGTCAATATGAAATACTATTGGTTCTATGACATCTCCTTCTAAATCGAGTAACGTTTCTATGGAAACGACAAGAGTTTCTTTTGGGCGGAGAGTATCTCCGTTCCGATTCACTATTCCTTCTTTACTGCATCCCTCGCTCCCTCCCATTGACGAATTAACACTGAAATTGATTCGCTATGGAATACTATGTGTTCTATAACTTCTCCTTCTAAATCGAGGAACGTTTCTACGGAAACGACAATATTTTCTTTTGGAAGGCGAGTATCCCCTTTCCGATGCACTATTCCATCTTTACTGCATCCCTCGCCCCTCACACTGACGAATTAACACGGAAGTGGTGTCAATATGAAATACTATTGGTTCTATGACATCTCCTTCTAAATCGAGTAACGTTTCTATGGAAACGACAAGAGTTTCTTTTGGGAGGAGAGTATCTCCGTTCCGATTCACTATTCCTTCTTTACTGCATCCCTCGCTCCCTCCCATTGACGAATTAACACTGAAATTGATTCGCTATGGAATACTATGTGTTCTATAACTTCTCCTTCTAAATCGAGGAACATTTCTACGGAAACGACAATATTTTCTTTTGGAAGGCGAGTATCCCCTTTCCGATGCACTATTCCATCTTTACTGCATCCCTCGCCCCTCACACTGACGAATTAACACGGAAGTGGTGTCAATATGAAATACTATTGGTTCTATGACATCTCCTTCTAAATCGAGTAACGTTTCTATGGAAACGACAAGAGTTTCTTTTGGGAGGAGAGTATCTCCGTTCCGATTCACTATTCCTTCTTTACTGCATCCCTCGCTCCCTCCCATTGACGAATTAACACTGAAATTGATTCGCTATGGAATACTATGTGTTCTATAACTTCTCCTTCTAAATCGAGGAACATTTCTACGGAAACGACAATATTTTCTTTTGGAAGGCGAGTATCCCCTTTCCGATGCACTATTCCATCTTTACTGCATCCCTCGCCCCTCACACTGACGAATTAACGCGGAAGTCGTGTCGCTTTGAAATACTATTGGTTCTATGACATCTCCTTCTAAATCGAGTAACGTTTCTATGAAAAAGACAAGAGTTTCTTTTGGGAGGAGAGTATCTCCGTTCCGATTCACTATTCCTTCTTTACTGCATCCCTCGCTCCCTCCCATTGACGAATTAACACTGAAATTGATTCGCTATGGAATACTATGTGTTCTATAACTTCTCCTTCTAAATCGAGGAACGTTTCTACGGAAACGACAATATTTTCTTTTGGAAGGCGAGTATCCCCTTTCCGATGCACTATTCCATCTTTACTGCATCCCTCGCCCCTCACACTGACGAATTAACGCGGAAGTCGTGTCGCTTTGAAATACTATTGGTTCTATGACATCTCCTTCTAAATCGAGTAACGTTTCTATGAAAAAGACAAGAGTTTCTTTTGGGAGGGGAGTATCTCCGTTCCGATGCACTATTCCATCTTTACTGCATCCCTCGCTCCCTCCCATTGACGAATTAACACTGAAATTGATTCGCTATGGAATACTATGTGTTCTATAACTTCTCCTTCTAAATCGAGGAACGTTTCTACGGAAACGACAATATTTTCTTTTGGAAGGCGAGTATCCCCTTTCCGATGCACTATTCCATCTTTACTGCATCCCTCGCCCCTCACACTGACGAATTAACGCGGAAGTCGTGTCGCTTTGAAATACTATTGGTTCTATGACATCTCCTTCTAAATCGAGTAACGTTTCTATGGAAACGACAAGAGTTTCTTTTGGGAGGAGAGTATCTCCGTTCCGATTCACTATTCCTTCTTTACTGCATCCCTCGCTCCCTCCCATTGACGAATTAACACTGAAATTGATTCGCTATGGAATACTATGTGTTCTATAACTTCTCCTTCTAAATCGAGGAACGTTTCTACGGAAACGACAATATTTTCTTTTGGAAGGCGAGTATCCCCTTTCCGATACACTATTCCATCTTTACTGCATCCCTCGCCCCTCACACTGACGAATTAACGCGGAAGTCGTGTCGCTTTGAAATACTATTGGTTCTATGACATCTCCTTCTAAATCGAGTAACGTTTCTATGGAAACGACAAGAGTTTCTTTTGGGAGGAGAGTATCTCCGTTCCGATTCACTATTCCTTCTTTACTGCATCCCTCGCTCCCTCCCATTGACGAATTAACACTGAAATTGATTCGCTATGGAATACTATGTGTTCTATAACTTCTCCTTCTAAATCGAGGAACGTTTCTACGGAAACGACAATATTTTCTTTTGGAAGGCGAGTATCCCCTTTCCGATGCACTATTCCATCTTTACTGCATCCCTCGCCCCTCACACTGACGAATTAACGCGGAAGTCGTGTCGCTTTGAAATACTATTGGTTCTATGACATCTCCTTCTAAATCGAGTAACGTTTCTATGAAAAAGACAAGAGTTTCTTTTGGGAGGAGAGTATCTCCGTTCCGATTCACTATTCCTTCTTTACTGCATCCCTCGCTCCCTCCCATTGACGAATTAACACTGAAATTGATTCGCTATGGAATACTATGTGTTCTATAACTTCTCCTTCTAAATCGAGGAACGTTTCTACGGAAACGACAATATTTTCTTTTGGGAGGCGAGTATCCCCTTTCCGATGCACTATTCCATCTTTACTGCATCCCTCGCCCCTCACACTGACGAATTAACACGGAAGTGGTGTCGCTATGAAATACTATTGGTTCTATGACATCTCCTTCTAAATCGAGTAACGTTTCTATGGAAACGACAAGAGTTTCTTTTGGGAGGAGAGTATGTTCGTTCCGATTCACTATTCCTTCTTTACTGCATCCCTCGCTCCCTCCCATTGACGAATTACCACTGAAATTGATTCGCTATGGAATACTATGTGTTCTATAACTTCTCCTTCTAAATCGAGGAACGTTTCTACGGAAACGACAATATTTTCTTTTGGAAGGCGAGTATCCCCTTTCCGATGCACTATTCCATCTTTACTGCATCCCTCGCCCCTCACACTGACGAATTAACGCGGAAGTCGTGTCGCTTTGAAATACTATTGGTTCTATGACATCTCCTTCTAAATCGAGTAACGTTTCTATGGAAACGACAAGAGTTTCTTTTGGGAGGAGAGTATCTCCGTTCCGATTCACTATTCCTTCTTTACTGCATCCCTCGCTCCCTCCCATTGACGAATTAACACTGAAATTGATTCGCTATGGAATACTATGTGTTCTATAACTTCTCCTTCTAAATCGAGGAACGTTTCTACGGAAACGACAATATTTTCTTTTGGAAGGCGAGTATCTCCTTTCCGATGCACTATTCCATCTTTACTGCATCCCTCGCCCCTCACACTGACGAATTAACACGGAAGTGGTGTCAATATGAAATACTATTGGTTCTATGACATCTCCTTCTAAATCGAGTAACGTTTCTATGGAAACGACAAGAGTTTCTTTTGGGAGGAGAGTATCTCCGTTCCGATTCACTATTCTTTCTTCACTGCATCCCTCGCTCCCTCCCATTGACGAATTAAGACTGAAATTGATTCGCTATGGAATACTATGTGTTCTATAACTTCTCCTTCTAAATCGAGGAACGTTTCTACGGAAACGACAATATTTTCTTTTGGGAGGCGAGTATCCCCTTTCCGATGCACTATTCCATCTTTACTGCATCCCTCGCCCCTCACACTGACGAATTAACACGGAAGTGGTGTCGCTATGAAATACTATTGGTTCTATGACATCTCCTTCTAAATCGAGTAACGTTTCTATGGAAACGACAAGAGTTTCTTTTGGGAGGAGAGTATCTCCGTTCCGATTCACTATTCCTTCTTTACTGCATCCCTCGCTCCCTCCCATTGACGAATTAACACTGAAATTGATTCGCTATGGAATACTATGTGTTCTATAACTTCTCCTTCTAAATCGAGGAACGTTTCTACGGAAACGAAAATATTTTCTTTTGGGAGGCGAGTATCCCCTTTCCGATGCACTATTCCATCTTTACTGCATCCCTCGCCCCTCACACTGACGAATTAACACGGAAGTGGTGTCGCTATGAAATACTATTGGTTCTATGACATCTCCTTCTAAATCGAGTAACGTTTCTATGGAAACGACAAGAGTTTCTTTTGGGAGGAGAGTATCTCCGTTCCGATTCACTATTCCTTCTTTACTGCATCCCTCGCTCCCTCCCATTGACGAATTAACACTGAAATTGATTCGCTATGGAATACTATGTGTTCTATAACTTCTCCTTCTAAATCGAGGAACGTTTCTACGGAAACGACAATATTTTCTTTTGGGAGGCGAGTATCCCCTTTCCGATGCACTATTCCATCTTTACTGCATCCCTCGCCCCTCACACTGACGAATTAACACGGAAGTGGTGTCGCTATGAAATACTATTGGTTCTATGACATCTCCTTCTAAATCGAGTAACGTTTCTATGGAAACGACAAGAGTTTCTTTTGGGAGGAGAGTATCTCCGTTCCGATTCACTATTCCTTCTTTACTGCATCCCTCGCTCCCTCCCATTGACGAATTAACACTGAAATTGATTCGCTATGGAATACTATGTGTTCTATAACTTCTCCTTCTAAATCGAGGAACGTTTCTACGGAAACGACAATATTTTCTTTTGGGAGGCGAGTATCCCCTTTCCGATGCACTATTCCATCTTTACTGCATCCCTCGCCCCTCACACTGACGAATTAACACGGAAGTGGTGTCGCTATGAAATACTATTGGTTCTATGACATCTCCTTCTAAATCGAGTAACGTTTCTATGGAAACGACAAGAGTTTCTTTTGGGAGGAGAGTATCTCCGTTCCGATTCACTATTCCTTCTTTACTGCATCCCTCGCTCCCTCCCATTGACGAATTAACACTGAAATTGATTCGCTATGGAATACTATGTGTTCTATAACTTCTCCTTCTAAATCGAGGAACGTTTCTACGGAAACGACAATATTTTCTTTTGGGAGGCGAGTATCCCCTTTCCGATGCACTATTCCATCTTTACTGCATCCCTCGCCCCTCACACTGACGAATTAACACGGAAGTGGTGTCGCTATGAAATACTATTGGTTCTATGACATCTCCTTCTAAATCGAGTAACGTTTCTATGGAAACGACAAGAGTTTCTTTTGGGAGGAGAGTATCTCCGTTCCGATTCACTATTCCTTCTTTACTGCATCCCTCGCTCCCTCCCATTGACGAATTAACACTGAAATTGATTCGCTATGGAATACTATGTGTTCTATAACTTCTCCTTCTAAATCGAGGAACGTTTCTACGGAAACGACAATATTTTCTTTTGGAAGGCGAGTATCCCCTTTCCGACGCACTATTCCATCTTTACTGCATCCCTCGCCCCTCACACTGACGAATTAACGCGGAAGTCGTGTCGCTTTGAAATACTATTGGTTCTATGACATCTCCTTCTAAATCGAGTAACGCTTCAATGGAAACGACAAGAGTTTCTTTTGGGAGGAGAGTATCTCCGTTCCGATTCACTATTCCTTCTTTACTGCATCCCTCGCTCCCTCCCATTGACGAATTAACACTGAAATTGATTCGCTATGGAATACTATGTGTTCTATAACTTCTCCTTCTAAATCGAGGAACGTTTCTACGGAAACGACAATATTTTCTTTTGGGAGGCGAGTATCCCCTTTCCGATGCACTATTCCATCTTTACTGCATCCCTCGCCCCTCACACTGACGAATTAACACGGAAGTGGTGTCGCTATGAAATACTATTGGTTCTATGACATCTCCTTCTAAATCGAGTAACGTTTCTATGGAAACGACAAGAGTTTCTTTTGGGAGGAGAGTATCTCCGTTCCGATTCACTATTCCTTCTTTACTGCATCCCTCGCTCCCTCCCATTGACGAATTAACACTGAAATTGATTCGCTATGGAATACTATGTGTTCTATAACTTCTCCTTCTAAATCGAGGAACGTTTCTACGGAAACGACAATATTTTCTTTTGGAAGGCGAGTATCCCCTTTCCGATGCACTATTCCATCTTTACTGCATCCCTCGCCCCTCACACTGACGAATTAACACGGAAGTGGTGTCGCTATGAAATACTATTGGTTCTATGACATCTCCTTCTAAATCGAGTAACGTTTCTATGGAAACGACAAGAGTTTCTTTTGGGAGGAGAGTATCTCCGTTCCGATTCACTATTCCTTCTTTACTGCATCCCTCGCTCCCTCCCATTGACGAATTAACACTGAAATTGATTCGCTATGGAATACTATGTGTTCTATAACTTCTCCTTCTAAATCGAGGAACGTTTCTACGGAAACGACAATATTTTCTTTTGGAAGGCGAGTATCCCCTTTCCGACGCACTATTCCATCTTTACTGCATCCCTCGCCCCTCACACTGACGAATTAACGCGGAAGTCGTGTCGCTTTGAAATACTATTGGTTCTATGACATCTCCTTCTAAATCGAGTAACGCTTCAATGGAAACGACAAGAGTTTCTTTTGGGAGGAGAGTATCTCCGTTCCGATTCACTATTCCTTCTTTACTGCATCCCTCGCTCCCTCCCATTGACGAATTAACACTGAAATTGATTCGCTATGGAATACTATGTGTTCTATAACTTCTCCTTCTAAATCGAGGAACGTTTCTACGGAAACGACAATATTTTCTTTTGGGAGGCGAGTATCCCCTTTCCGATGCACTATTCCATCTTTACTGCATCCCTCGCCCCTCACACTGACGAATTAACACGGAAGTGGTGTCGCTATGAAATACTATTGGTTCTATGACATCTCCTTCTAAATCGAGTAACGTTTCTATGGAAACGACAAGAGTTTCTTTTGGGAGGAGAGCATCTCCGTTCCGATTCACTATTCCTTCTTTACTGCATCCCTCGCTCCCTCCCATTGACGAATTAACAATGAAATTGATTCGCTATGGAATACTATGTGTTCTATAACTGCTCCTTCTAAATCGAGGAACGTTTCTACGGAAACGACAATATTTTCTTTTGGAAGGCGAGTATCCCCTTTCCGATGCACTATTCCACCTTTACTGCATCCCTCGCCCCTGACACTGACGAATTAACGCGGAAGTGGTGTCGCTTTGAAATACTATTGGTTCTATGACATCTCCTTCTAAATCGAGTAACGCTTCTATGGAAACGACAAGAGTTTCTTTTGGGAGGAGAGTATCTCCGTTCCGATTCACTATTCCTTCTTTACTGCATCCCTCGCTCCCTCCCATTGACGAATTAACACTGAAATTGATTCGCTATGGAATACTATGTGTTCTATAACTTCTCCTTCTAAATCGAGGAACGTTTCTACGGAAACGACAATATTTTCTTTTGGGAGGCGAGTATCCCCTTTCCGATGCACTATTCCATCATTACTGCATCCCTCGCACCTCACGCTGACGAATTAACACGGAAGTGGTGTCGCTATGAAATACTATTGGTTCTATGACATCTCCTTCTAAATCGAGTAACGTTTCTATGGAAACGACAAGAGTTTCTTTTGGGAGGAGAGTATCTCCGTTCCGATTCACTATTCCTTCTTTACTGCATCCCTCGCTCCCTCCCATTGACGAATTAACCCTGAAATTGATTCGCTATGGAATACTATGTGTTCTATAACTTCTCTTTCTAAATCGAGGAACGTTTCTACGGAAACGACAATATTTTCTTTTGGAAGGCGAGTATCCCCTTTCCGATGCACTATTACATCTTTACTGCATCCCTCGCCCCTCACACTGACGAATTAACGCGGAAGTGGTGTCGCTTTGAAATACTATTTGTTCTATGACATCTCCTTCTAAATCGAGTAACGCTTCTATGGAAACGACAAGAGTTTCTTTTGGGAGGAGAGTATCTCCGTTCCGACTCACTATTCCTTCTTTACTGCATCCCTCGCTCCCTCCCATTGACGAATTAACACTGAAATTGATTCGCTATGGAATACTATGTGTTCTATAACTTCTCCTTCTAAATCGAGGAACGTTTCTACGGAAACGACATTATTTTCTTTTGGGAGGCGAGTATCCCCTTTCCGATGCACTATTCCATCATTACTGCATCCCTCGCCCCTCACACTGACGAATTAACACGGAAGTGGTGTCGCTATGAAATACTATTGGTTCTATGAAATCTCCTTCTAAATCGAGTAACGTTTCTATGGAAACGACAAGAGTTTCTTTTGGGAGGAGAGTATCTCCGTTCCGATTCACTATTCCTTCTTTACTGCATCCCTCGCTCCCTCCCATTGACGAATTAACACTGAAATTGATTCGCTATGGAATACTATGTGACTATAACTTCTCCTTCTAAATCGAGGAACGTTTCTACGGAAACGACAATATTTTCTTTTGGAAGGCGAGTATCCCCTTTCCGATGCACTATTCCATCTTTACTGCATCCCTCGCCCCTCTCACTGACGAATTAATGCGGAAGTGGTGTCGCTTTGAAATACTATTGGTTCTATGACATCTCCTTCTAAATCGAGTAACGCTTCTATGGAAACGACAAGAGTTTCTTTTGGGAGGAGAGTATCTCCGTTCCGATTCACTATTCCTTCTTTACTGCATCCCTCGCTCCCTCCCATTGACGAATTAACACTGAAATTGATTCGCTATGGAATACTATGTGTTCTATAACTTCTCCTTCTAAATCGAGGAACGTTTCTACGGAAACGACAATATTTTCTTTTGGAAGGCGAGTATCCCCTTTCCGATGCACTATTCCATCTTTACTGCATCCCTCGCCCCTCACACTGACGAATTAACGCGGAAGTGGTGTCGCTTTGAAATACTATTGGTTCTATGACATCTCCTTCTAAATCGAGTAACGCTTCTATGGAAACGACAAGAGTTTCTTTTGGGAGGAGAGTATCTCCGTTCCGATTCACTATTCCTTCTTTACTGCATCCCTCGCTCCCTCCCATTGACGAATTAACACTGAAATTGATTCGCTATGGAATACTATGTGTTCTATAACTTCTCCTTCTAAATCGAGGAACGTTTCTACGGAAACGACAATATTTTCTTTTGGAAGGCGAGTATCCCCTTTCCGATGCACTATTCCATCTTTACTGCATCCCTCGCCCCTCACACTGACGAATTAACGCGGATGTGGTGTCGCTTTGAAATACTATTGGTTCTATGACATCTCCTTCTAAATCGAGTAACGCTTCTATGGAAACGACAAGAGTTTCTTTTGGGAGGAGAGTATCTCCGTTCCGATTCACTATTCCTTCTTTACTGCATCCCTCGCTCCCTCCCATTGACGAATTAACACTGAAATTGATTCGCTATGGAATACTATGTGTTCTATAACTTCTCCTTCTAAATCGAGGAACGTTTCTACGGAAACGACAATATTTTCTTTTAGGGGGCGAGTATCCCCTTTCCGATGCACTATTCCATCATTACTGCATCCCTCGCCCCTCACACTGACGAATTAACACGGAAGTGGTGTCGCTATGAAATACTATTGGTTCTATGACATCTCCTTCTAAATCGAGTAACGTTTCTATGGAAACGACAAGAGTTTCTTTTGGGAGGAGAGTATCTCCGTTCCGATTCACTATTCCTTCTTTACTGCATCCCTCGCTCCCTCCCATTGACGAATTAACACTGAAATTGATTCGCTATGGAATACTATGTGTTCTATAACTTCTCCTTCTAAATCGAGGAACGTTTCTACGGAAACGACAATATTTTCTTTTGGGAGGCGAGTATCCCCTTTCCGATGCACTATTCCATCTTTACTGCATCCCTCGCCCCTCACACTGACGAATTAACGCGGAAGTCGTGTCGCTTTGAAATACTATTGGTTCTATGACATCTCCTTCTAAATCGAGTAACGTTTCTATGGAAACGACAAGAGTTTCTTTTGGGAGGAGAGTATCTCCGTTCCGATTCACTATTCCTTCTTTACTGCATCCCTCGCTCCCTCCCAATGACGAATTAACACTGAAATTGATTCGCTATGGAATACTATGTGTTCTATAACTTCTCCTTCTAAATCGAGGAACGTTTCTACGGAAACGACAATATTTTCTTTTGGGAGGCGAGTATCCCCTTTCCGATGCACTATTCCATCTTTACTGCATCCCTCGCCCCTCACACTGACGAATTAACGCGGAAGTCGTGTCGCTTTGAAATACTATTGGTTCTATGACATCTCCTTCTAAATCGAGTAACGTTTCTATGGAAACGACAAGAGTTTCTTTTGGGAGGAGAGTATCTCCGTTCCGATTCACTATTCCTTCTTTACTGCATCCCTCGCTCCCTCCCATTGACGAATTAACACTGAAATTGATTCGCTATGGAATACTATGTGTTCTATAACTTCTCCTTCTAAATCGAGGAACGTTTCTACGGAAACGACAATATTTTCTTTTGGGAGGCGAGTATCCCCTTTCCGATGCACTATTCCATCTTTACTGCATCCCTCGCCCCTCACACTGACGAATTAACGCGGAAGTGGTGTCGCTTTGAAATACTATTGGTTCTATGACATCTCCTTCTAAATCGAGTAACGCTTCTATGGAAACGACAAGAGTTTCTTTTGGGAGGAGAGTATCTCCGTTCCGATTCACTATTCCTTCTTTACTGCATCCCTCGCTCCCTCCCATTGACGAATTAACACTGAAATTGATTCGCTATGGAATACTATGTGTTCTATAACTTCTCCTTCTAAATCGAGGAACGTTTCTACGGAAACGACAATATTTTCTTTTGGAAGGCGAGTATCCCCTTTCCGATGCACTATTCCATCTTTACTGCATCCCTCGCCCCTCACACTGACGAATTAACGCGGAAGTGGTGTCGCTTTGAAATACTATTGGTTCTATGACATCTCCTTCTAAATCGAGTAACGCTTCTATGGAAACGACAAGAGTTTCTTTTGGGAGGAGAGTATCTCCGTTCCGATTCACTATTCCTTCTTTACTGCATCCCTCGCTCCCTCCCATTGACGAATTAACACTGAAATTGATTCGCTATGGAATACTATGTGTTCTATAACTTCTCCTTCTAAATCGAGGAACGTTTCTACGGAAACGACAATATTTTCTTTTGGAAGGCGAGTATCCCCTTTCCGATGCACTATTCCATCTTTACTGCATCCCTCGCCCCTCACACTGACGAATTAACGCGGATGTGGTGTCGCTTTGAAATACTATTGGTTCTATGACATCTCCTTCTAAATCGAGTAACGCTTCTATGGAAACGACAAGTGTTTCTTTTGGGAGGAGAGTATCTCCGTTCCGATTCACTATTCCTTCTTTACTGCATCCCTCGCTCCCTCCCATTGACGAATTAACACTGAAATTGATTCGCTATGGAATACTATGTGTTCTATAACTTCTCCTTCTAAATCGAGGAACGTTTCTACGGAAACGACAATATTTTCTTTTAGGGGGCGAGTATCCCCTTTCCGATGCACTATTCCATCATTACTGCATCCCTCGCCCCTCACACTGACGAATTAACACGGAAGTGGTGTCGCTATGAAATACTATTGGGTCTATGACATCTCCTTCTAAATCGAGTAACGTTTCTATGGAAACGACAAGAGTTTCTTTTGGGAGGAGAGTATCTCCGTTCCGATTCACTATTCCTTCTTTACTGCATCCCTCGCTCCCTCCCATTGACGAATTAACACTGAAATTGATTCGCTATGGAATACTATGTGTTCTATAACTTCTCCTTCTAAATCGAGGAACGTTTCTACGGAAACGACAATATTTTCTTTTGGGAGGCGAGTATCCCCTTTCCGATGCACTATTCCATCTTTACTGCATCCCTCGCCCCTCACACTGACGAATTAACGCGGAAGTCGTGTCGCTTTGAAATACTATTGGTTCTATGACATCTCCTTCTAAATCGAGTAACGTTTCTATGGAAACGACAAGAGTTTCTTTTGGGAGGAGAGTATCTCCGTTCCGATTCACTATTCCTTCTTTACTGCATCCCTCGCTCCCTCCCAATGACGAATTAACACTGAAATTGATTCGCTATGGAATACTATGTGTTCTATAACTTCTCCTTCTAAATCGAGGAACGTTTCGACGGAAACGACAATATTTTCTTTTGGGAGGCGAGTATCCCCTTTCCGATGCACTATTCCATCTTTACTGCATCCCTCGCCCCTCACACTGACGAATTAACGCGGAAGTCGTGTCGCTTTGAAATACTATTGGTTCTATGACATCTCCTTCTAAATCGAGTAACGTTTCTATGGAAACGACAAGAGTTTCTTTTGGGAGGAGAGTATCTCCGTTCCGATTCACTATTCCTTCTTTACTGCATCCCTCGCTCCCTCCCATTGACGAATTAACACTGAAATTGATTCGCTATGGAATACTATGTGTTCTATAACTTCTCCTTCTAAATCGAGGAACGTTTCTACGGAAACGACAATATTTTCTTTTGGGAGGCGAGTATCCCCTTTCCGATGCACTATTCCATCTTTACTGCATCCCTCGCCCCTCACACTGACGAATTAACGCGGAAGTCGTGTCGCTTTGAAATACTATTGGTTCTATGACATCTCCTTCTAAATCGAGTAACGTTTCTATGGAAACGACAAGAGTTTCTTTTGGGAGGAGAGTATCTCCGTTCCGATTCACTATTCCTTCTTTACTGCATCCCTCGCTCCCTCCCATTGACGAATTAACACTGAAATTGATTCGCTATGGAATACTATGTGTTCTATAACTTCTCCTTCTAAATCGAGGAACGTTTCTACGGAAACGACAATATTTTCTTTTGGGAGGCGAGTATCCCCTTTCCGATGCACTATTCCATCTTTACTGCATCCCTCGCCCCTCACACTGACGAATTAACGCGGAAGTCGTGTCGCTTTGAAATACTATTGGTTCTATGACATCTCCTTCTAAATCGAGTAACGTTTCTATGGAAACGACAAGAGTTTCTTTTGGGAGGAGAGTATCTCCGTTCCGATTCACTATTCCTTCTTTACTGCATCCCTCGCTCCCTCCCAATGACGAATTAACACTGAAATTGATTCGCTATGGAATACTATGTGTTCTATAACTTCTCCTTCTAAATCGAGGAACGTTTCTACGGAAACGACAATATTTTCTTTTGGAAGGCGAGTATTCCCTTTCCGATGCACTATTCCATCTTTACTGCATCCCTCGCCCCTCACACTGACGAATTAACGCGGAAGTCGTGTCGCTTTGAAATACTATTGGTTCTATGACATCTCCTTCTAAATCGAGTAACGTTTCTATGGAAACGACAAGAGTTTCTTTTGGGAGGAGAGTATCTCCGTTCCGATTCACTATTCCTTCTTTACTGCATCCCTCGCTCCCTCCCATTGACGAATTAACACTGAAATTGATTCGCTATGGAATACTATGTGTTCTATAACTTCTCCTTCTAAATCGAGGAACGTTTCTACGGAAACGACAATATTTTCTTTTGGGAGGCGAGTATCCCCTTTCCGATGCACTATTCCATCTTTACTGCATCCCTCGCCCCTCACACTGACGAATTAACGCGGAAGTCGTGTCGCTTTGAAATACTATTGGTTCTATGACATCTCCTTCTAAATCGAGTAACGTTTCTATGGAAACGACAAGAGTTTCTTTTGGGAGGAGAGTATCTCCGTTCCGATTCACTATTCCTTCTTTACTGCATCCCTCGCTCCCTCCCATTGACGAATTAACACTGAAATTGATTCGCTATGGAATACTATGTGTTCTATAACTTCTCCTTCTAAATCGAGGAACGTTTCTATGGAAACGACAATATTTTCTTTTGGGAGGCGAGTATCCCCTTTCCGATGCACTATTCCATCTTTACTGCATCCCTCGCCCCTCACACTGACGAATTAACGCGGAAGTCGTGTCGCTTTGTAATACTATTGGTTCTATTACATCTCTTTCTAAATCGAGTAACGTTTCTATGGAAGCGACAAGAGTTTCTTTTGGGAGGAGAGTATCTCCGTTCCGATTCACTATTCCTTCTTTACTGCATCCCTCGCTCCCTCCCATTGACGAATTAACACTGAAATTGATTCGCTATGGAATACTATGTGTTCTATAACTTCTCCTTCTAAATCGAGGAACGTTTCTACGGAAACGACAATATTTTCTTTTGGGAGGCGAGTATCCCCTTTCCGATGCACTATTCCATCTGTACTGCAGCCCTCGCCCCTCACACTGACGAATTAACGCGGAAGTCGTGTCGCTTTGAAATACTATTGGTTCTATGACATCTCCTTCAAAATCGAGTAACGTTTCTATGGAAACGACAAGAGTTTCTTTTGGGAGGAGAGTATCTCCGTTCCGATTCACTATTCCTTCTTTACTGCATCCCTCGCTCCCTCCCATTGACGAATTAACACTGAAATTGATTCGCTATGGAATACTATGTGTTCTATAACTTCTCCTTCTAAATCGAGGAACGTTTCTACGGAAACGACAATGTTTTCTTTTGGGAGGCGAGTATCCCCTTTCCGATGCACTATTCCATCTTTACTGCATCCCTCGCCCCTCACACTGACGAATTAACGCGGAAGTCGTGTCGCTTTGAAATACTATTGGTTCTATGACATCTCCTTCTAAATCGAGTAACGTTTCTATGGAAACGACAAGAGTTTCTTTTGGGAGGAGAGTATCTCCGTTCCGATTCACTATTCCTTCTTTACTGCATCCCTCGCTCCCTCCCATTGACGAATTAACACTGAAATTGATTCGCTATGGAATACTATGTGTTCTATAACTTCTCCTTCTAAATCGAGGAACGTTTCTACGGAAACGACAATATTTTCTTTTGGGAGGCGAGTATCCCCTTTCCGATGCACTATTCCATCTTTACTGCATCCCTCGCCCCTCACACTGACGAATTAACGCGGAAGTCGTGTCGCTTTGAAATACTATTGGTTCTATGACATCTCCTTCTAAATCGAGTAACGTTTCTATGGAAACGACAAGAGTTTCTTTTGGGAGGAGAGTATCTCCGTTCCGATTCACTATTCCTTCTTTACTGCATCCCTCGCTCCCTCCCATTGACGAATTAACACTGAAATTGATTCGCTATGGAATACTATGTGTTCTATAACTTCTCCTTCTAAATCGAGGAACGTTTCTACGGAAACGACAATATTTTCTTTTGGAAGGCGAGTATTCCCTTTCCGATGCATTATTCCATCTTTACTGCATCCCTCGCCCCTCACACTGACGAATTAACGCGGAAGTCGTGTCGCTTTGAAATACTATTGGTTCTATGACATCTCCTTCTAAATCGGGTAACGTTTCTATGGAAACGACAAGAGTTTCTTTTGGGAGGAGAGTATCTCCGTTCCGATTCACTATTCCTTCTTTACTGCATCCCTCGCTCCCTCCCATTGACGAATTAACACTGAAATTGATTCGCTATGGAATACTGTGTGTTCTATAACTTCTCCTTCTAAATCGAGGAACGTTTCTACGGAAACGACAATATTTTCTTTTGGGAGGCGAGTATCCCCTTTCCGATGCACTATTCCATCTTTACTGCATCCCTCGCCCCTCACACTGACGAATTAACGCGGAAGTCGTGTCGCTTTGAAATACTATTGGTTCTATGACATCTCCTTCTAAATCGAGTAACGTTTCTATCGAAACGACAAGAGTTTCTTTTGGGAGGAGAGTATCTCCGTTCCGATTCACTATTCCTTCTTTACTGCATCCCTCGCTCCCTCCCATTGACGAATTAACACTGAAATTGATTCGCTACGGAATACTATGTGTTCTATAACTTCTCCTTCTAAATCGAGGAACGTTTCTACGGAAACGACAATATTTTCTTTTGGAAGGCGAGTATCCAATTTCCGATGCATTATTCCATCTTTACTGCATCCCTCGCCCCTCACACTGACGAATTAACGCGGAAGTCGTGTCGCTTTGAAATACTATTGGTTCTATGACATCTCCTTCTAAATCGAGTAACGTTTCTATGGAAACGACAAGAGTTTCTTTTGGGAGGAGAGTATCTCCGTTCCGATTCACTATTCCTTCTTTACTGCATCCCTCGCTCCCTCCCATTGACGAATTAACACTGAAATTGATTCGCTATGGAATACTATGTGTTCTATAACTTCTCCTTCTAAATCGAGGAACGTTTCTACGGAAACGACAATATTTTCTTTTGGGAGGCGAGTATCCCCTTTCCGATGCACTATTCCATCTTTACTGCATCCCTCGCCCCTCACACTGACGAATTAACGCGGAAGTCGTATCGCTTTGAAATACTATTGGTTCTATGACATCTCCTTCTAAATCGAGTAACGTTTCTATGGAAACGACAAGAGTTTCTTTTGGGAGGAGAGTATCTCCGTTCCGATTCACTATTCCTTCTTTACTGCATCCCTCGCTCCCTCCCATTGACGAATTAACACTGAAATTGATTCGCTATGGAATACTATGTGTTCTATAACTTCTCCTTCTAAATCGAGGAACGTTTCTACGGAAACGACAATGTTTTCTTTTGGGAGGCGAGTATCCCCTTTCCGATGCACTATTCCATCTTTACTGCATCCCTCGCCCCTCACACTTACGAATTAACGCGGAAGTCGTGTCGCTTTGAAATACTATTGGTTCTATGACATCTCCTTCTAAATCGTGTAACGTTTCTATGGAAACGACAAGAGTTTCTTTTGGGAGGAGAGTATCTCCGTTCCGATTCACTATTCCTTCTTTACTGCATCCCTCGCTCCCTCCCATTGACGAATTAACACTGAAATTGATTCGCTATGGAATACTATGTGTTCTATAACTTCTCCTTCTAAATCGAGGAACGTTTCTACGGAAACGACAATATTTTCTTTTGGGAGGCGAGTATCCCCTTTCCGATGCACTATTCCATCTTTACTGCATCCCTCGCCCCTCACACTGACGAATTAACGCGGAAGTCGTGTCGCTTTGAAATACTCTTGGTTCTATGACATCTCCTTCTAAATCGAGTAACGTTTCTATGGAAACGACAAGAGTTTCTTTTGGGAGGAGAGTATCTCCGTTCCGATTCACTATTCCTTCTTTACTGCATCCCTCGCTCCCTCCCATTGACGAATTAACACTGAAATTGATTCGCTATGGAATACTATGTGTTCTATAACTTCTCCTTCTAAATCGAGGAACGTTTCTACGGAAACGACAATATTTTTTTTGGGAGGCGAGTATCCCCTTTCCGATGCACTATTCCATCTTTACTGCATCCCTCGCCCCTCACACTGACGAATTAACGCGGAAGTCGTGTCGCTTTGAAATACTATTGGTTCTATGACATCTCCTTCTAAATCGAGTAACGTTTCTATGGAAACGACAAGAGTTTCTTTTGGGAGGAGAGTATCTCCGTTCCGATTCACTATTCCTTCTTTACTGCATCCCTCGCTCCCTCCCATTGACGAATTAACACTGAAATTGATTCGCTATGGAATACTATGTGTTCTATAACTTCTCCTTCTAAATCGAGGAACGTTTCTACGGAAACGACAATATTTTCTTTTGGGAGGCGAGTATCCCCTTTCCGATGCACTATTCCATCTTTACTGCATCCCTCGCCCCTCACACTGACGAATTAACGCGGAAGTCGTGTCGCTTTGAAATACTATTGGTTCTATGACATCTCCTTCTAAATCGAGTAACGTTTCTATGGAAACGACAAGAGTTTCTTTTGGGAGGAGAGTATCTCCGTTCCGATTCACTATTCCTTCTTTACTGCATCCCTCGCTCCCTCCCATTGACGAATTAACACTGAAATTGATTCGCTATGGAATACTATGTGTTCTATAACTTCTCCTTCTAAATCGAGGAACGTTTCTACGGAAACGACAATATTTTCTTTTGGGAGGCGAGTATCCCCTTTCCGATGCACTATTCCATCTTTACTGCATCCCTCGCCCCTCACACTGACGAATTAACGCGGAAGTCGTGTCGCTTTGAAATACTATTGGTTCTATGACATCTCCTTCTAAATCGAGTAACGTTTCTATGGAAACGACAAGAGTTTCTTTTGGGAGGAGAGTATCTCCGTTCCGATTCACTATTCCTTCTTTACTGCATCCCTCGCTCCCTCCCATTGACGAATTAACACTGAAATTGATTCGCTATGGAATACTATGTGTTCTATAACTTCTCCTTCTAAATCGAGGAACGTTTCTACGGAAACGACAATATTTTCTTTTGGGAGGCGAGTATCCCCTTTCCGATGCACTATTCCATCTTTACTGCATCCCTCGCCCCTCACACTGTCGAATTAACGCGGAAGTCGTGTCGCTTTGAAATACTATTGGTTCTATGACATCTCCTTCTAAATCGAGTAACGTTTCTATGGAAACGACAAGAGTTTCTTTTGGGAGGAGAGTATCTCCGTTCCGATTCACTATTCCTTCTTTACTGCATCCCTCGCTCCCTCCCATTGACGAATTAACACTGAAATTGATTCGCTATGGAATACTATGTGTTCTATAACTTCTCCTTCTAAATCGAGGAACGTTTCTACGGAAACGACAATATTTTCTTTTGGGAGGCGAGTATCCCCTTTCCGATGCACTATTCCATCTTTACTGCATCCCTCGCTCCTCACACTGACGAATTAACGCGGAAGTCGTGTCGCTTTGAAATACTATTGGTTCTATGACATCTCCTTCTAAATCGAGTAACGTTTCTATGGAAACGACAAGAGTTTCTTTTGGGAGGAGAGTATCTCCGTTCCGATTCACTATTCCTTCTTCACTGCATCCCTCGCTCCCTCCCATTGACGAATTAACACTGAAATTGATTCGCTATGGAATACTATGTGTTCTATAACTTCTCCTTCTAAATCGAGGAACGTTTCTACGGAAACGACAATATTTTCTTTTGGGAGGCGAGTATCCCCTTTCCGATGCACTATTCCATCTTTACTGCATCCCTCGCCCCTCACACTGACGAATTAACGCGGAAGTCGTGTCGCTTTGAAATACTATTGGTTCTATGACATCTCCTTCTAAATCGAGTAACGTTTCTATGGAAACGACAAGAGTTTCTTTTGGGAGGAGAGTATCTCCGTTCCGATTCACTATTCCTTCTTTACTGCATCCCTCGCTCCCTCCCATTGACGAATTAACACTGAAATTGATTCGCTATGGAATACTATGTGTTCTATAACTTCTCCTTCTAAATCGAGGAACGTTTCTACGGAAACGACAATATTTTCTTTTGGGAGGCGAGTATCCCCTTTCCGATGCACTATTCCATCTTTACTGCATCCCTCGCCCCTCACACTGACGAATTAACGCGGAAGTCGTGTCGCTTTGAAATACTCTTGGTTCAATGACATCTCCTTCTAAATCGAGTAACGTTTCTATGGAAACGACAAGAGTTTCTTTTGGGAGGAGAGTATCTCCGTTCCGATTCACTATTCCTTCTTTACTGCATCCCTCGCTCCCTCCCATTGACGAATTAACACTGAAATTGATTCGCTATGGAATACTATGTGTTCTATAACTTCTCCTTCTAAATCGAGGAACGTTTCTACGGAAACGACAATATTTTCTTTTGGAAGGCGAGTATTCCCTTTCCGATGCACTATTCCATCTTTACTGCATCCCTCGCCCCTCACACTGACGACATAACGCGGAAGTCGTGTCGCTTTGAAATACTATTGGTTCTATGATATCTCCTTCTAAATCGAGTAACGTTTCTATGGAAACGACAAGAGTTTCTTTTGGGAGGAAAGTATCTCCGTTCCGATTCACTATTCCTTCTTTACTGCATCCCTCGCTCCCTCCCATTGACGAAGTAACACTGAAATTGATTCGCTATGGAATACTATGTGTTCTATAACTTCTCCTTCTAAATCGAGGAACGTTTCTACGGAAACGACAATATTTTCTTTTGGGAGGCGAGTATCCCCTTTCCGATGCACTATTCCATCTGTACTGCATCCCTCGCCCCTCACACTGACGAATTAACGCGGAAGTCGTGTCGCTTTGAAATACTATTGGTTCTATGACATCTCCTTCTAAATCGAGTAACGTTTCTATGGAAACGACAAGAGTTTCTTTTGGGAGGAGAGTATCTCCGTTCCGATTCACTATTCCTTCTTTACTGCATCCCTCGCTCCCTCCCATTGACGAATTAACACTGAAATTGATTCGCTATGGAATACTATGTGTTCTATAACTTCTCCTTCTAAATCGAGGAACGTTTCTACGGAAACGACAATATTTTCTTTTGGGAGGCGAGTATCCCCTTTCCGATGCACTATTCCATCTTTACTGCATCCCTCGCCCCTCACACTGACGAATTAACGCGGAAGTCGTGTCGCTTTGAAATACTATTGGTTCTATGACATCTCCTTCTAAATCGAGTAACGTTTCTATGGAAACGACAAGAGTTTCTTTTGGGAGGAGAGTATCTCCGTTCCGATTCACTATTCCTTCTTTACTGCATCCCTCGCTCCCTCCCATTGACGAATTAACACTGAAATTGATTCGCTATGGAATACTATGTGTTCTATAACTTCTCCTTCTAAATCGAGGAACGTTTCTACGGAAACGACAATATTTTCTTTTGGGAGGCGAGTATCCCCTTTCCGATGCACTATTCCATCTTTACTGCATCCCTCGCCCCTCACACTGACGAATTAACGCGGAAGTCGTGTCGCTTTGAAATACTATTGGTTCTATGACATCTCCTTCTAAATCGAGTAACGTTTCTATGGAAACGACAAGAGTTTTTTTTGGGAGGAGAGTATCTCCGTTCCGATTCACTATTCCTTCTTTACTGCATCCCTCGCTCCCTCCCATTGACGAATTAACACTGAAATTGATTCGCTATGGAATACTATGTGTTCTATAACTTCTCCTTCTAAATCGAGGAACGTTTCTACGGAAACGACAATATTTTCGTTTGGGAGGCGAGTATCCCCTTTCCGATGCACTTTTCCATCTTTACTGCATCCCTCGCCCCTCACACTGACGAATTAACGCGGAAGTCGTGTCGCTTTGAAATACTATTGGTTCTATGACATCTCCTTCTAAATCGAGTAACGTTTCTATGGAAACGACAAGAGTTTCTTTTGGGAGGAGAGTATCTCCGTTCCGATTCACTATTCCTTCTTTACTGCATCCCTCGCTCCCTCCCATTGACGAATTAACACTGAAATTGATTCGCTATGGAATGCTATGTGTTCTATAACTTCTCCTTCTAAATCGAGGAACGTTTCTACGGAAACGACAATATTTTCTTTTGGGAGGCGAGTATCCCCTTTCCGATGCACTATTCCATCTTTACTGCATCCCTCGCCCCTCACACTGACGAATTAACGCGGAAGTCGTGTCGCTTTGAAATACTATTGGTTCTATGACATCTCCTTCTAAATCGAGTAACGTTTCTATGGAAACGACAAGAGTTTCTTTTGGGAGGAGAGTATCTCCGTTCCGATTCACTATTCCTTCTTTACTGCATCCCTCGCTCCCTCCCATTGACGAATTAACACTGAAATTGATTCGCTATGGAATACTATGTGTTCTATAACTTCTCCTTCTAAATCGAGGAACGTTTCTACGGAAACGACAATATTTTCTTTTGGGAGGCGAGTATCCCCTTTCCGATGCACTATTCCATCTTTACTGCATCCCTCGCCCCTCACACTGACGAATTAACGCGGAAGTCGTGTCGCTTTGAAATACTATTGGTTCTATGACATCTCCTTCTAAATCGAGTAACGTTTCTATGGAAACGACAAGAGTTTCTTTTGGGAGGAGAGTATCTCCGTTCCGATTCACTATTCCTTCTTTACTGCATCCCTCGCTCCCTCCCATTGACGAATTAACACTGAAATTGATTCGCTATGGAATACTATGTGTTCTATAACTTCTCCTTCTAAATCGAGGAACGTTTCTACGGAAACGACAATATTTTCTTTTGGGAGGCGAGTATCCCCTTTCCGATGCACTATTCCATCTTTACTGCATCCCTCGCCCCTCACACTGACGAATTAACGCGGAAGTCGTGTCGCTTTGAAATACTATTGGTTCTATGACATCTCCTTCTAAATCGAGTAACGTTTCTATGGAAACGACAAGAGTTTCTTTTGGGAGGAGAGTATCTCCGTTCCGATTCACTATTCCTTCTTTACTGCATCCCTCGCTCCCTCCCATTGACGAATTAACACTGAAATTGATTCGCTATGGAATACTATGTGTTCTATAACTTCTCCTTCTAAATCGAGGAACGTTTCTACGGAAACGACAATATTTTCTTTTGGGAGGCGAGTATCCCCTTTCCGATGCACTATTCCATCTTTACTGCATCCCTCGCCCCTCACACTGTCGAATTAACGCGGAAGTCGTGTCGCTTTGAAATACTATTGGTTCTATGACATCTCCTTCTAAATCGAGTAACGTTTCTATGGAAACGACAAGAGTTTCTTTTGGGAGGAGAGTATCTCCGTTCCGATTCACTATTCCTTCTTTACTGCATCCCTCGCTCCCTCCCATTGACGAATTAACACTGAAATTGATTCGCTATGGAATACTATGTGTTCTATAACTTCTCCTTCTAAATCGAGGAACGTTTCTACGGAAACGACAATATTTTCTTTTGGGAGGCGAGTATCCCCTTTCCGATGCACTATTCCATCTTTACTGCATCCCTCGCTCCTCACACTGACGAATTAACGCGGAAGTCGTGTCGCTTTGAAATACTATTGGTTCTATGACATCTCCTTCTAAATCGAGTAACGTTTCTATGGAAACGACAAGAGTTTCTTTTGGGAGGAGAGTATCTCCGTTCCGATTCACTATTCCTTCTTCACTGCATCCCTCGCTCCCTCCCATTGACGAATTAACACTGAAATTGATTCGCTATGGAATACTATGTGTTCTATAACTTCTCCTTCTAAATCGAGGAACGTTTCTACGGAAACGACAATATTTTCTTTTGGGAGGCGAGTATCCCCTTTCCGATGCACTATTCCATCTTTACTGCATCCCTCGCCCCTCACACTGACGAATTAACGCGGAAGTCGTGTCGCTTTGAAATACTATTGGTTCTATGACATCTCCTTCTAAATCGAGTAACGTTTCTATGGAAACGACAAGAGTTTCTTTTGGGAGGAGAGTATCTCCGTTCCGATTCACTATTCCTTCTTTACTGCATCCCTCGCTCCCTCCCATTGACGAATTAACACTGAAATTGATTCGCTATGGAATACTATGTGTTCTATAACTTCTCCTTCTAAATCGAGGAACGTTTCTACGGAAACGACAATATTTTCTTTTGGGAGGCGAGTATCCCCTTTCCGATGCACTATTCCATCTTTACTGCATCCCTCGCCCCTCACACTGACGAATTAACGCGGAAGTCGTGTCGCTTTGAAATACTCTTGGTTCAATGACATCTCCTTCTAAATCGAGTAACGTTTCTATGGAAACGACAAGAGTTTCTTTTGGGAGGAGAGTATCTCCGTTCCGATTCACTATTCCTTCTTTACTGCATCCCTCGCTCCCTCCCATTGACGAATTAACACTGAAATTGATTCGCTATGGAATACTATGTGTTCTATAACTTCTCCTTCTAAATCGAGGAACGTTTCTACGGAAACGACAATATTTTCTTTTGGAAGGCGAGTATTCCCTTTCCGATGCACTATTCCATCTTTACTGCATCCCTCGCCCCTCACACTGACGACATAACGCGGAAGTCGTGTCGCTTTGAAATACTATTGGTTCTATGATATCTCCTTCTAAATCGAGTAACGTTTCTATGGAAACGACAAGAGTTTCTTTTGGGAGGAGAGTATCTCCGTTCCGATTCACTATTCCTTCTTTACTGCATCCCTCGCTCCCTCCCATTGACGAAGTAACACTGAAATTGATTCGCTATGGAATACTATGTGTTCTATAACTTCTCCTTCTAAATCGAGGAACGTTTCTACGGAAACGACAATATTTTCTTTTGGGAGGCGAGTATCCCCTTTCCGATGCACTATTCCATCTGTACTGCATCCCTCGCCCCTCACACTGACGAATTAACGCGGAAGTCGTGTCGCTTTGAAATACTATTGGTTCTATGACATCTCCTTCTAAATCGAGTAACGTTTCTATGGAAACGACAAGAGTTTCTTTTGGGAGGAGAGTATCTCCGTTCCGATTCACTATTCCTTCTTTACTGCATCCCTCGCTCCCTCCCATTGACGAATTAACACTGAAATTGATTCGCTATGGAATACTATGTGTTCTATAACTTCTCCTTCTAAATCGAGGAACGTTTCTACGGAAACGACAATGTTTTCTTTTGGGAGGCGAGTATCCCCTTTCCGATGCACTATTCCATCTTTACTGCATCCCTCGCCCCTCACACTGACGAATTAACGCGGAAGTCGTGTCGCTTTGAAATACTATTGGTTCTATGACATCTCCTTCTAAATCGAGTAACGTTTCTATGGAAACGACAAGAGTTTCTTTTGGGAGGAGAGTATCTCCGTTCCGATTCACTATTCCTTCTTTACTGCATCCCTCGCTCCCTCCCATTGACGAATTAACACTGAAATTGATTCGCTATGGAATACTATGTGTTCTATAACTTCTCCTTCTAAATCGAGGAACGTTTCTACGGAAACGACAATATTTTCTTTTGGGAGGCGAGTATCCCCTTTCCGATGCACTATTCCATCTTTACTGCATCCCTCGCCCCTCACACTGACGAATTAACGCGGAAGTCGTGTCGCTTTGAAATACTATTGGTTCTATGACATCTCCTTCTAAATCGAGTAACGTTTCTATGGAAACGACAAGAGTTTTTTTTGGGAGGAGAGTATCTCCGTTCCGATTCACTATTCCTTCTTTACTGCATCCCTCGCTCCCTCCCATTGACGAATTAACACTGAAATTGATTCGCTATGGAATACTATGTGTTCTATAACTTCTCCTTCTAAATCGAGGAACGTTTCTACGGAAACGACAATATTTTCTTTTGGGAGGCGAGTATCCCCTTTCCGATGCACTATTCCATCTTTACTGCATCCCTCGCCCCTCACACTGACGAATTAACGCGGAAGTCGTGTCGCTTTGAAATACTATTGGTTCTATGACATCTCCTTCTAAATCGAGTAACGTTTCTATGGAAACGACAAGAGTTTCTTTTGGGAGGAGAGTATCTCCGTTCCGATTCACTATTCCTTCTTTACTGCATCCCTCGCTCCCTCCCATTGACGAATTAACACTGAAATTGATTCGCTATGGAATGCTATGTGTTCTATAACTTCTCCTTCTAAATCGAGGAACGTTTCTACGGAAACGACAATATTTTCTTTTGGGAGGCGAGTATCCCCTTTCCGATGCACTATTCCATCTTTACTGCATCCCTCGCCCCTCACACTGACGAATTATCGCGGAAGTCGTGTCGCTTTGAAATACTATTGGTTCTATGACATCTCCTTCTAAATCGAGTAACGTTTCTATGGAAACGACAAGAGTTTCTTTTGGGAGGAGAGTATCTCCGTTCCGATTCACTATTCCTCCTTTACTGCATCCCTCGCTCCCTCCCATTGACGAATTAACACTGAAATTGATTCGCTATGGAATACTATGTGTTCTATAACTTCTCCTTCTAAATCGAGGAACGTTTCTACGGAAACGACAATATTTTCTTTTGGGAGGCGAGTATCTCCTTTCCGATGCACTATTCCATCTTTACTGCATCCCTCGCCCCTCACACTGACGAATTAACGCGGAAGTCGTGTCGCTTTGAAATACTATTGGTTCTATGACATCTCCTTCTAAATCGAGTAACGTTTCTATGGAAACGACAAGAGTTTCTTTTGGGAGGAGAGTATCTCCGTTCCGATTCACTATTCCTTCTTTACTGCATCCCTCGCTCCCTCCCATTGACGAATTAACACTGAAATTGATTCGCTATGGAATACTATGTGTTCTATAACTTCTCCTTCTAAATCGAGGAACGTTTCTACGGAAACGACAATATTTTCTTTTGGAAGGCGAGTATTCCCTTTCCGATGCATTATTCCATCTTTACTGCATCCCTCGCCCCTCACACTGACGAATTAACGCGGAAGTCGTGTCGCTTTGAATTACTATTGGTTCTATGACATCTCCTTCTAAATCGGGTAACGTTTCTATGGAAACGACAAGAGTTTCTTTTGGGAGGAGAGTATCTCCGTTCCGATTCACTATTCCTTCTTTACTGCATCCCTCGCTCCCTCCCATTGACGAATTAACACTGAAATTGATTCGCTATGGAATACTGTGTGTTCTATAACTTCTCCTTCTAAATCGAGGAACGTTTCTACGGAAACGAAAATATTTTCTTTTGGGAGGCGAGTATCCCCTTTCCGATGCACTATTCCATCTTTACTGCATCCCTCGCCCCTCACACTGACGAATTAACGCGGAAGTCGTGTCGCTTTGAAATACTATTGGTTCTATGACATCTCCTTCTAAATCGAGTAACGTTTCTATGGAAACGACAAGAGTTTCTTTTGGGAGGAGAGTATCTCCGTTCCGATTCACTATTCCTTCTTTACTGCATCCCTCGCTCCCTCCCATTGACGAATTAACACTGAAATTGATTCGCTACGGAATACTATGTGTTCTATAACTTCTCCTTCTAAATCGAGGAACGTTTCTACGGAAACGACAATATTTTCTTTTGGGAGGCGAGTATCCCCTTTCCGATGCACTATTCCATCTTTACTGCATCCCTCGCCCCTCACACTGACGAATTAACGCGGAAGTCGTGTCGCTTTGAAATACTATTGGTTCTATGACATCTCCTTCTAAATCGAGTAACGTTTCTATGGAAACGACAAGAGTTTCTTTTGGGAGGAGAGTATCTCCGTTCCGATTCACTATTCCTTCTTTACTGCATCCCTCGCTCCCTCCCATTGACGAATTAACACTGAAATTGATTCGCTATGGAATACTATGTGTTCTATAACTTCTCCTTCTAAATCGAGGAACGTTTCTACGGAAACGACAATATTTTCTTTTGGGAGGCGAGTATCCCCTTTCCGATGCACTATTCCATCTTTACTGCATCCCTCGCCCCTCACACTGACGAATTAACGCGGAAGTCGTGTCGCTTTGAAATACTATTGGTTCTATGACATCTCCTTCTAAATCGAGTAACGTTTCTATGGAAACGACAAGAGTTTCTTTTGGGAGGAGAGTATCTCCGTTCCGATTCACTATTCCTTCTTTACTGCATCCCTCGCTCCCTCCCATTGACGAATTAACACTGAAATTGATTCGCTATGGAATACTATGTGTTCTATAACTTCTCCTTCTAAATCGAGGAACGTTTCTACGGAAACGACAATATTTTCTTTTGGGAGGCGAGTATCCCCTTTCCGATGCACTATTCCATCTTTACTGCATCCCTCGCTCCTCACACTGACGAATTAACGCGGAAGTCGTGTCGCTTTGAAATACTATTGGTTCTATGACATCTCCTTCTAAATCGAGTAACGTTTCTATGGAAACGACAAGAGTTTCTTTTGGGAGGAGAGTATCTCCGTTCCGATTCACTATTCCTTCTTCACTGCATCCCTCGCTCCCTCCCATTGACGAATTAACACTGAAATTGATTCGCTATGGAATACTATGTGTTCTATAACTTCTCCTTCTAAATCGAGGAACGTTTCTACGGAAACGACAATATTTTCTTTTGGGAGGCGAGTATCCCCTTTCCGATGCACTATTCCATCTTTACTGCATCCCTCGCCCCTCACACTGACGAATTAACGCGGAAGTCGTGTCGCTTTGAAATACTATTGGTTCTATGACATCTCCTTCTAAATCGAGTAACGTTTCTATGGAAACGACAAGAGTTTCTTTTGGGAGGAGAGTATCTCCGTTCCGATTCACTATTCCTTCTTTACTGCATCCCTCGCTCCCTCCCATTGACGAATTAACACTGAAATTGATTCGCTATGGAATACTATGTGTTCTATAACTTCTCCTTCTAAATCGAGGAACGTTTCTACGGAAACGACAATATTTTCTTTTGGGAGGCGAGTATCCCCTTTCCGATGCACTATTCCATCTTTACTGCATCCCTCGCCCCTCACACTGACGAATTAACGCGGAAGTCGTGTCGCTTTGAAATACTCTTGGTTCAATGACATCTCCTTCTAAATCGAGTAACGTTTCTATGGAAACGACAAGAGTTTCTTTTGGGAGGAGAGTATCTCCGTTCCGATTCACTATTCCTTCTTTACTGCATCCCTCGCTCCCTCCCATTGACGAATTAACACTGAAATTGATTCGCTATGGAATACTATGTGTTCTATAACTTCTCCTTCTAAATCGAGGAACGTTTCTACGGAAACGACAATATTTTCTTTTGGAAGGCGAGTATTCCCTTTCCGATGCACTATTCCATCTTTACTGCATCCCTCGCCCCTCACACTGACGACATAACGCGGAAGTCGTGTCGCTTTGAAATACTATTGGTTCTATGATATCTCCTTCTAAATCGAGTAACGTTTCTATGGAAACGACAAGAGTTTCTTTTGGGAGGAGAGTATCTCCGTTCCGATTCACTATTCCTTCTTTACTGCATCCCTCGCTCCCTCCCATTGACGAAGTAACACTGAAATTGATTCGCTATGGAATACTATGTGTTCTATAACTTCTCCTTCTAAATCGAGGAACGTTTCTACGGAAACGACAATATTTTCTTTTGGGAGGCGAGTATCCCCTTTCCGATGCACTATTCCATCTGTACTGCATCCCTCGCCCCTCACACTGACGAATTAACGCGGAAGTCGTGTCGCTTTGAAATACTATTGGTTCTATGACATCTCCTTCTAAATCGAGTAACGTTTCTATGGAAACGACAAGAGTTTCTTTTGGGAGGAGAGTATCTCCGTTCCGATTCACTATTCCTTCTTTACTGCATCCCTCGCTCCCTCCCATTGACGAATTAACACTGAAATTGATTCGCTATGGAATACTATGTGTTCTATAACTTCTCCTTCTAAATCGAGGAACGTTTCTACGGAAACGACAATGTTTTCTTTTGGGAGGCGAGTATCCCCTTTCCGATGCACTATTCCATCTTTACTGCATCCCTCGCCCCTCACACTGACGAATTAACGCGGAAGTCGTGTCGCTTTGAAATACTATTGGTTCTATGACATCTCCTTCTAAATCGAGTAACGTTTCTATGGAAACGACAAGAGTTTCTTTTGGGAGGAGAGTATCTCCGTTCCGATTCACTATTCCTTCTTTACTGCATCCCTCGCTCCCTCCCATTGACGAAATTAACACTGAAATTGATTCGCTATGGAATACTATGTGTTCTATAACTTCTCCTTCTAAATCGAGGAACGTTTCTACGGAAACGACAATATTTTCTTTTGGGAGGCGAGTATCCCCTTTCCGATGCACTATTCCATCTTTACTGCATCCCTCGCCCCTCACACTGACGAATTAACGCGGAAGTCGTGTCGCTTTTGAAATACTATTGGTTCTATGACATCTCCTTCTAAATCGAGTAACGTTTCTATGGAAACGACAAGAGTTTCTTTTGGGAGGAGAGTATCTCCGTTCCGATTCACTATTCCTTCTTTACTGCATCCCTCGCTCCCTCCCATTGACGAATTAACACTGAAATTGATTCGCTATGGAATACTATGTGTTCTATAACTTCTCCTTCTAAATCGAGGAACGTTTCTACGGAAACGACAATATTTTCTTTTGGGAGGCGAGTATCCCCTTTCCTATGCACTATTCCATCTTTACGGCATCCCTCGCCCCTCACACTGACGAATTAACGCGGAAGTCGTGTCGCTTTGAAATACTATTGGTTCTATGACATCTCCTTCTAAATCGAGTAACGTTTCTATGGAAACGACAAGAGTTTCTTTTGGGAGGAGAGTATCTCCGTTCCGATTCACTATTCCTTCTTTACTGCATCCCTCGCTCCCTCCCATTGACGAATTAACACTGAAATTGATTCGCTATGGAATACTATGTGTTCTATAACTTCTCCTTCTAAATCGAGGAACGTTTCAACGGAAACGACAATATTTTCTTTTGGGAGGCGAGTATCCCCTTTCCGATGCACTATTCCATCTTTACTGCATCCCTCGCCCCTCACACTGACGAATTAACGCGGAAGTCGTGTCGCTTTGAAATACTATTGGTTCTATGACATCTCCTTCTAAATCGAGTAACTTTTCTATGGAAACGACAAGAGTTTCTTTTGGGAGGAGAGTATCTCCGTTCCGATTCACTATTCCTTCTTTACTGCATCCCTCGCTCCCTCCCATTGACGAATTAACACTGAAATTGATTCGCTATGGAATACTATGTGTTCTATAACTTCTCCTTCTAAATCGAGGAACGTTTCTACGGAAACGACAATATTTTCTTTTGGGAGGCGGGTATCCCCTTTCCGATGCACTATTCCATCTTTACTGCATCCCTCGCCCCTCACACTGACGAATTAACGCGGAAGTCGTGTCGCTTTGAAATACTATTGGTTCTATGACATCTCCTTCTAAATCGAGTAACGTTTCTATGGAAACGACAAGAGTTTCTTTTGGGAGGAGAGTATCTCCGTTCCGATTCACTATTCCTTCTTTACTGCATCCCTCGCTCCCTCCCATTGACGAATTAACACTGAAATTGATTCGCTATGGAATACTATGTGTTCTATAACTTCTCCTTCTAAATCGAGGAACGTTTCTACGGAAACGACAATATTTTCTTTTGGGAGGCGAGTATCCCCTTTCCGATGCACTATTCCCTCTTTACTGCATCCCTCGCCCCTCACACTGACGAATTAACGCGGAAGTCGTGTCGCTTTGAAATACTATTGGTTCTATGACATCTCCTTCTAAATCGAGTAACGTTTCTATGGAAACGACAAGAGTTTCTTTTGGGAGGAGAGTATCTCCGTTCCGATTCACTATTCCTTCTTTACTGCATCCCTCGCTCCCTCCCATTGACGAATTAACACTGAAATTGATTCGCTATGGAATACTATGTGTTCTATAACTTCTCCTTCTAAATCGAGGAACGTTTCTACGGAAACGACAATATTTTCTTTTGGGAGGCGAGTATCCCCTTTCCGATGCACTATTCCATCTTTACTGCATCCCTCGCCCCTCACACTGACGAATTAACGCGGAAGTCGTGTCGCTTTTGAAATACTATTGGTTCTATGACATCTCCTTCTAAATCGAGTAACGTTTCTATGGAAACGACAAGAGTTTCTTTTGGGAGGAGAGTATCTCCGTTCCGATTCACTATTCCTTCTTTACTGCATCCCTCGCTCCCTCCCATTGACGAATTAACACTGAAATTGATTCGCTATGGAATACTATGTGTTCTATAACTTCTCCTTCTAAATCGAGGAACGTTTCTACGGAAACGACAATATTTTCTTTTGGGAGGCGAGTATCCCCTTTCCGATGCACTATTCCATCTTTACGGCATCCCTCGCCCCTCACACTGACGAATTAACGCGGAAGTCGTGTCGCTTTGAAATACTATTGGTTCTATGACATCTCCTTCTAAATCGAGTAACGTTTCTATGGAAACGACAAGAGTTTCTTTTGGGAGGAGAGTATCTCCGTTCCGATTCACTATTCCTTCTTTACTGCATCCCTCGCTCCCTCCCATTGACGAATTAACACTGAAATTGATTCGCTATGGAATACTATGTGTTCTATAACTTCTCCTTCTAAATCGAGGAACGTTTCTACGGAAACGACAATATTTTCTTTTGGGAGGCGAGTATCCCCTTTCCGATGCACTATTCCATCTTTACTGCATCCCTCGCCCCTCACACTGACGAATTAACGCGGAAGTCGTGTCGCTTTGAAATACTATTGGTTCTATGACATCTCCTTCTAAATCGAGTAACGTTTCTATGGAAACGACAAGAGTTTCTTTTGGGAGGAGAGTATCTCCGTTCCGATTCACTATTCCTTCTTTACTGCATCCCTCGCTCCCTCCCATTGACGAATTAACACTGAAATTGATTCGCTATGGAATACTATGTGTTCTATAACTTCTCCTTCTAAATCGAGGAACGTTTCTACGGAAACGACAATATTTTCTTTTGGGAGGCGAGTATCCCCTTTCCGATGCACTATTCCATCTTTACTGCATCCCTCGCCCCTCACACTGACGAATTAACGCGGAAGTCGTGTCGCTTTGAAATACTATTGGTTCTATGACATCTCCTTCTAAATCGAGTAACGTTTCTATGGAAACGACAAGAGTTTCTTTTGGGAGGAGAGTATCTCCGTTCCGATTCACTATTCCTTCTTTACTGCATCCCTCGCTCCCTCCCATTGACGAATTAACACTGAAATTGATTCGCTATGGAATACTATGTGTTCTATAACTTCTCCTTCTAAATCGAGGAACGTTTCTACGGAAACGACAATATTTTCTTTTGGGAGGCGGGTATCCCCTTTCCGATGCACTATTCCATCTTTACTGCATCCCTCGCCCCCCACACTGACGAATTAACGCGGAAGTCGTGTCGCTTTGAAATACTATTGGTTCTATGACATCTAATTCTAAATCGAGTAACGTTTCTATGGAAACGACAAGAGTTTCTTTTGGGAGGAGAGTATCTCCGTTCCGATTCACTATTCCTTCTTTACTGCATCCCTCGCTCCCTCCCATTGACGAATTAACACTGAAATTGATTCGCTATGGAATACTATGTGTTCTATAACTTCTCCTTCTAAATCGAGTAACGTTTCTATGGAAACGACAAGAGTTTCTTTTGCGAGGAGAGTATCTCCGTTCCGATTCACTATTCCTTCTTTACTGCATCCCTCGCTCCCTCCCATTGACAAATTAACACTGAAATTGATTCGCTATGGAATACTATGTGTTCTATAACTTCTCCTTCTAAATCGAGGAACGTTTCTACGGAAACGACAATATTTTCTTTTGGGAGGCGAGTATCCCCTTTCCGATGCACTATTCCATCTTTACTGCATCCCTCGCCCCTCACACTGACGAATTAACGCGGAAGTCGTGTCGCTTTGAAATACTATTGGTTCTATGACATCTCCTTCTAAATCGAGTAACGTTTCTATGGAAACGACAAGAGTTTCTTTTGGGAGGAGAGTATCTCCGTTCCGATTCACTATTCCTTCTTTACTGCATCCCTCGCTCCCTCCCATTGACGAATTAACACTGAAATTGTTTCGCTATGGAATACTATGTGTTCTATAACTTCTCCTTCTAAATCGAGGAACGTTTCTACGGAAACGACAATATTTTCTTTTGGGAGGCGAGTATCCCCTTTCCGATGCACTATTCCATCTTTACTGCATCCCTCGCCCCTCACACTGACGAATTAACGCGGAAGTCGTGTCGCTTTGAAATACTATTGGTTCTATGACATCTCCTTCTAAATCGAGTAACGTTTCTATGGAAACGACAAGAGTTTCTTTTGGGAGGAGAGTATCTCCGTTCCGATTCACTATTCCTTCTTTACTGCATCCCTCGCTCCCTCCCATTGACGAATTAACACTGAAATTGATTCGCTATGGAATACTATGTGTTCTATAACTTCTCCTTCTAAATCGAGGAACGTTTCTACGGAAACGACAATATTTTCTTTTGGAAGTCGAGTATTCCCTTTGCGATGCACTATTCCATCTTTACTGCATCCCTCGCCCCTCACACTGGCGAATTAACGCGGAAGTCGTGTCGCTTTGAAATACTATTGGTTCTATGACATCTCCTTCTAAATCGAGTAACGTTTCTATGGAAACGACAAGAGTTTCTTTTGGGAGGAGAGTATCTCCGTTCCGATTCACTATTCCTTCTTTACTGCATCCCTCGCTCCCTCCCATTGACGAATTAACACTGAAATTGATTCGCTATGGAATACTATGTGTTCTATAACTTCTCCTTCTAAATCGAGGAACGTTTCTACGGAAACGACAATATTTTCTTTTGGGAGGCGAGTATCCCCTTTCCGATGCACTATTCCATCTTTACTGCATCCCTCGCCCCTCACACTGACGAATTAACGCGGAAGTCGTGTCGCTTTGAAATACTATTGGTTCTATGACATCTCCTTCTAAATCGAGTAACGTTTCTATGGAAACGACAAGAGTTTCTTTTGGGAGGAGAGTATCTCCGTTCCGATTCACTATTCCTTCTTTACTGCATCCCTCGCTCCCTCCCATTGACGAATTAACACTGAAATTGATTCGCTATGGAATACTATGTGTTCTATAACTTCTCCTTCTAAATCGAGGAACGTTTCTACGGAAACGACAATATTTTCTTTTGGGAGGCGAGTATCCCCTTTCCGATGCACTATTCCATCTTTACTGCATCCCTCGCCCCTCACACTGACGAATTAACGCGGAAGTCGTGTCGCTTTGAAATACTATTGGTTCTATGACATCTCCTTCTAAATCGTGTAACGTTTCTATGGAAACGACAAGAGTTTCTTTTGGGAGGAGAGTATCTCCGTTCCGATTCACTATTCCTTCTTTACGGCATCCCTCGCTCCCTCCCATTGACGTATTAACACTGAAATTGATTCGCTATGGAATACTATGTGTTCTATAACTTCTTCTTCTAAATCGAGGAACGTTTCTACGGAAACGACAATATTTTCTTTTGGAAGGCGAGTATTCCCTTTGCGATGCACTATTCCATCTTTACTGCATCCCTCGCCCCTCACACTGACGAATTAACGCGGAAGTCGTGTCGCTTTGAAATACTATTGGTTCTATGACATCTCCTTCTAAATCGAGTAACGTTTCTATGGAAACGACAAGAGTTTCTTTTGGGAGGAGAGTATCTCCGTTCCGATTCACTATTCCTTCTTTACTGCATCCCTCGCTCCCTCCCATTGACGAATTAACACTGAAATTGATTCGCTATGGAATACTATGTGTTCTATAACTTCTCCTTCTAAATCGAGGAACGTTTCTACGGAAACGACAATATTTTCTTTTGGGAGGCGAGTATCCCCTTTCCGATGCACTATTCCATCTTTACTGCATCCCTCGCCCCTCACACTGACGAATTAACGCGGAAGTCGTGTCGCTTTGAATTACTATTGGTTCTATGACATCTCCTTCTAAATCGAGTAACGTTTCTATGGAAACGACAAGAGTTTCTTTAGGGAGGAGAGTATCTCCGTTCCGATTCACTATTCCTTCTTTACTGCATCCCTCGCTCCCTCCCATTGACGAATTAACACTGAAATTGATTCGCTATGGAATACTATGTGTTCTATAACTTCTCCTTCTAAATCGAGTAACGTTTCTATGGAAACGACAAGAGTTTCTTTTGGGAGGAGAGTATCTCCGTTCCGATTCACTATTCCTTCTTTACTGCATCCCTCGCTCCCTCCCATTGACGAATTAACACTGAAATTGATTCGCTATGGAATACTATGTGTTCTATAACTTCTCCTTCTAAATCGAGGAACGTTTCTACGGAAACGACAATATTTTCTTTTGGGAGGCGAGTATCCCCTTTCCGATGCACTATTCCATCTTTACTGCATCCCTCGCCCCTCACACTGACGAATTAACGCGGAAGTTGTGTCGCTTTGAAATACTATTGGTTCTATGACATCTCCTTCTAAATCGAGTAACGTTTCTATGGAAACGACAAGAGTTTCTTTTGGGAGGAGAGTATCTCCGTTCCGATTCACTATTCCTTCTTTACTGCATCCCTCGCTCCCTCCCATTGACGAATTAACACTGAAATTGATTCGCTATGGAATACTATGTGTTCTATAACTTCTCCTTCTAAATCGAGGAACGTTTCTACGGAAACGACAATATTTTCTTTTGGGAGGCGAGTATCCCTTTTCCGATGCACTATTCCATCTTTACTGCATCCCTCGCCCCTCACACTGACGAATTAACGCGGAAGTGGTGTCGCTTTGAAATACTATTGGTTCTATGACATCTCCTTCTAAATCGAGTAACGTTTCTATGGAAACGACAAGAGTTTCTTTTGGGAGGAGAGTATCTCCGTTCCGATTCACTATTCCTTCTTTACTGCATCCCTCGCTCCCTCCCATTGACGAATTAACACTGAAATTGATTCGCTATGGAATACTATGTGTTCTATAACTTCTCCTTCTAAATCGAGGAACGTTTCTACGGAAACGACAATATTTTCTTTTGGGAGGCGAGTATCCCCTTTCCGATGCACTATTCCATCTTTACTGCATCCCTCGCCCCTCACACTGACGAATTAACGCGGAAGTCGTGTCGCTTTGAAATACTATTGGTTCTATGACATCTCCTTCTAAATCGAGTAACGTTTCTATGGAAACGACAAGAGTTTCTTTTGGGAGGAGAGTATCTCCGTTCCGATTCACTATTCCTTCTTTACTGCATCCCTCGCTCCCTCCCATTGACGAATTAACACTGAAATTGATTCGCTATGGAATACTATGTGTTCTATAACTTCTCCTTCTAAATCGAGGAACGTTTCTACGGAAACGACAATATTTTCTTTTGGAAGGCGAGTATTCCCTTTGCGATGCACTATTCCATCTTTACTGCATCCCTCGCCCCTCACACTGACGAATTAACGCGGAAGTCGTGTCGCTTTGAAATACTATTGGTTCTATGACATCTCCTTCTAAATCGAGTAACGTTTCTATGGAAACGACAAGAGTTTCTTTTGGGAGGAGAGTATCTCCGTTCCGATTCACTATTCCTTCTTTACTGCATCCCTCGCTCCCTCCCATTGACGAATTAACACTGAAATTGATTCGCTATGGAATACTATGTGTTCTATAACTTCTCCTTCTAAATCGAGGAACGTTTCTACGGAAACGACAATATTTTCTTTTGGGAGGCGAGTATCCCCTTTCCGATGCACTATTCCATCTTTACTGCATCCCTCGCCCCTCACACTGACGAATTAACGCGGAAGTCGTGTCGCTTTGAAATACTATTGGTTCTATGACATCTCCTTCTAAATCGAGTAACGTTTCTATGGAAACGACAAGAGTTTCTTTTGGGAGGAGAGTATCTCCGTTCCGATTCACTATTCCTTCTTTACTGCATCCCTCGCTCCCTCCCATTGACGAATTAACACTGAAATTGATTCGCTATGGAATACTATGTGTTCTATAACTTCTCCTTCTAAATCGAGGAACGTTTCTACGGAAACGACAATATTTTCTTTTGGAAGGCGAGTATCCCCTTTCCGATGCACTATTCCATCTTTACTGCATCCCTCGCCCCTCACAATGACGAATTAACGCGGAAGTCGTGTCGCTTTGAAATACTATTGGTTCTATGACATCTCCTTCTAAATCGAGTAACGTTTCTATGGAAACGACAAGAGTTTCTTTTGGGAGGAGAGTATCTCCGTTCCGATTCACTATTCCTTCTTTACTGCATCACTCGCTCCCTCCCATTGACGAATTAACACTGAAATTGATTCGCTATGGAATACTATGTGTTCTATAACTTCTCCTTCTAAATCGAGGAACGTTTCTACGGAAACGACAATATTTTCTTTTGGGAGGCGAGTATCCCCTTTCCGATGCACTATTCCATCTTTACTGCATCCCTCGCCCCTCACACTGACGAATTAACGCGGAAGTCGTGTCGCTTTGAAATACTATTGGTTCTATGACATCTCCTTCTAAATCGAGTAACGTTTCTATGGAAACGACAAGAGTTTCTTTTGGGAGGAGAGTATCTCCGTTCCGATTCACTATTCCTTCTTTACTGCATCCCTCGCTCCCTCCCATTGACGAATTAACACTGAAATTGTTTCGCTATGGAATACTATGTGTTCTATAACTTCTCCTTCTAAATCGAGGAACGTTTCTACGGAAACGACAATATTTTCTTTTGGGAGGCGAGTATCCCCTTTCCGATGCACTATTCCATCTTTACTGCATCCCTCGCCCCTCACACTGACGAATTACCGCGGAAGTCGTGTCGCTTTGAAATACTATTGGTTCTATGACATCTCCTTCTAAATCGAGTAACGTTTCTATGGAAACGACAAGAGTTTCTTTTGGGAGGAGAGTATCTCCGTTCCGATTCACTATTCCTTCTTTACTGCATCCCTCGCTCCCTCCCATTGACGAATTAACACTGAAATTGATTCGCTATGGAATACTATGTGTTCTATAACTTCTCCTTCTAAATCGAGGAACGTTTCTACGGAAACGACAATATTTTCTTTTGGGAGGCGAGTATCCCCTTTCCGATGCACTATTCCATCTTTACTGCATCCCTCGCCCCTCACACTGACGAATTAACGCGGAAGTCGTGTCGCTTTGAAATACTATTGGTTCTATGACATCTCCTTCTAAATCGAGTAACGTTTCTATGGAAACGACAAGAGTTTCTTTTGGGAGGAGAGTATCTCCGTTCCGATTCACTATTCCTTCTTTACTGCATCCCTCGCTCCCTCCCATTGACGAATTAACACTGAAATTGATTCGCTATGGAATACTATGTGTTCTATAACTTCTCCTTCTAAATCGAGGAACGTTTCTACGGAAACGACAATATTTTCTTTTGGGAGGCGAGTATCCCCTTTCCGATGCACTATTCCATCTTTACTGCATCCCTCGCCCCTCACACTGACGAATTAACGCGGAAGTCGTGTCGCTTTGAAATACTATTGGTTCTATGACATCTCCTTCTAAATCGAGTAACGTTTCTATGGAAACGACAAGAGTTTCTTTTGGGAGGAGAGTATCTCCGTTCCGATTCACTATTCCTTCTTTACTGCATCCCTCGCTCCCTCCCATTGACGAATTTACACTGAAATTGATTCGCTATGGAATACTATGTGTTCTATAACTTCTCCTTCTAAATCGAGGAACGTTTCTACGGAAACGACAATATTTTCTTTTGGGAGGCGAGTATCCCCTTTCCGATGCACTATTCCATCTTTACTGCATCCCTCGCCCCTCACACTGACGAATTAACGCGGAAGTCGTGTCGCTTTGAAATACTATTGGTTCTATGACATCTCCTTCTAAATCGAGTAACGTTTCTATGGAAACGACAAGAGTTCCTTTTGGGAGGAGAGTATCTCCGTTCCGATTCACTATTCCTTCTTTACTGCATCCCTCGCTCCCTCCCATTGACGAATTAACACTGAAATTGATTCGCTATGGAATACTATGTGTTCTATAACTTCTCCTTCTAAATCGAGTAACGTTTCTATGGAAACGACAAGAGTTTCTTTTGCGAGGAGAGTATCTCCGTTCCGATTCACTATTCCTTCTTTACTGCATCCCTCGCTCCCTCCCATTGACAAATTAACACTGAAATTGATTCGCTATGGAATACTATGTGTTCTATAACTTCTCCTTCTAAATCGAGGAACGTTTCTACGGAAACGACAATATTTTCTTTTGGGAGGCGAGTATCCCCTTTCCGATGCACTATTCCATCTTTACTGCATCCCTCGCCCCTCACACTGACGAATTAACGCGGAAGTCGTGTCGCTTTGAAATACTATTGGTTCTATGACATCTCCTTCTAAATCGAGTAACGTTTCTATGGAAACGACAAGAGTTTCTTTTGGGAGGAGAGTATCTCCGTTCCGATTCACTATTCCTTCTTTACTGCATCCCTCGCTCCCTCCCATTGACGAATTAACACTGAAATTGTTTCGCTATGGAATACTATGTGTTCTATAACTTCTCCTTCTAAATCGAGGAACGTTTCTACGGAAACGACAATATTTTCTTTTGGGAGGCGAGTATCCCCTTTCCGATGCACTATTCCATCTTTACTGCATCCCTCGCACCTCACACTGACGAATTAACGCGGAAGTCGTGTCGCTTTGAAATACTATTGGTTCTATGACATCTCCTTCTAAATCGAGTAACGTTTCTATGGAAACGACAAGAGTTTCTTTTGGGAGGAGAGTATCTCCGTTCCGATTCACTATTCCTTCTTTACTGCATCCCTCGCTCCCTCCCATTGACGAATTAACACTGAAATTGATTCGCTATGGAATACTATGTGTTCTATAACTTCTCCTTCTAAATCGAGGAACGTTTCTACGGAAACGACAATATTTTCTTTTGGAAGTCGAGTATTCCCTTTGCGATGCACTATTCCATCTTTACTGCATCCCTCGCCCCTCACACTGACGAATTAACGCGGAAGTCGTGTCGCTTTGAAATACTATTGGTTCTATGACATCTCCTTCTAAATCGAGTAACGTTTCTATGGAAACGACAAGAGTTTCTTTTGGGAGGAGAGTATCTCCGTTCCGATTCACTATTCCTTCTTTACTGCATCCCTCGCTCCCTCCCATTGACGAATTAACACTGAAATTGATTCGCTATGGAATACTATGTGTTCTATAACTTCTCCTTCTAAATCGAGGAACGTTTCTACGGAAACGACAATATTTTCTTTTGGGAGGCGAGTATCCCCTTTCCGATGCACTATTCCATCTTTACTGCATCCCTCGCCCCTCACACTGACGAATTAACGCGGAAGTCGTGTCGCTTTGAAATACTATTGGTTCTATGACATCTCCTTCTAAATCGAGTAACGTTTCTATGGAAACGACAAGAGTTTCTTTTGGGAGGAGAGTATCTCCGTTCCGATTCACTATTCCTTCTTTACTGCATCCCTCGCTCCCTCCCATTGACGAATTAACACTGAAATTGATTCGCTATGGAATACTATGTGTTCTATAACTTCTCCTTCTAAATCGAGGAACGTTTCTACGGAAACGACAATATTTTCTTTTGGGAGGCGAGTATCCCCTTTCCGATGCACTATTCCATCTTTACTGCATCCCTCGCCCCTCACACTGACGAATTAACGCGGAAGTCGTGTCGCTTTGAAATACTATTGGTTCTATGACATCTCCTTCTAAATCGTGTAACGTTTCTATGGAAACGACAAGAGTTTCTTTTGGGAGGAGAGTATCTCCGTTCCGATTCACTATTCCTTCTTTACGGCATCCCTCGCTCCCTCCCATTGACGAATTAACACTGAAATTGATTCGCTATGGAATACTATGTGTTCTATAACTTCTTCTAAATCGAGGAACGTTTCTACGGAAACGACAATATTTTCTTTTGGAAGGCGAGTATTCCCTTTGCGATGCACTATTCCATCTTTACTGCATCCCTCGCCCCTCACACTGACGAATTAACGCGGAAGTCGTGTCGCTTTGAAATACTATTGGTTCTATGACATCTCCTTCTAAATCGAGTAACGTTTCTATGGAAACGACAAGAGTTTCTTTTGGGAGGAGAGTATCTCCGTTCCGATTCACTATTCCTTCTTTACTGCATCCCTCGCTCCCTCCCATTGACGAATTAACACTGAAATTGATTCGCTATGGAATACTATGTGTTCTATAACTTCTCCTTCTAAATCGAGGAACGTTTCTACGGAAACGACAATATTTTCTTTTGGGAGGCGAGTATCCCCTTTCCGATGCACTATTCCATCTTTACTGCATCCCTCGCCCCTCACACTGACGAATTAACGCGGAAGTCGTGTCGCTTTGAATTACTATTGGTTCTATGACATCTCCTTCTAAATCGAGTAACGTTTCTATGGAAACGACAAGAGTTTCTTTAGGGAGGAGAGTATCTCCGTTCCGATTCACTATTCCTTCTTTACTGCATCCCTCGCTCCCTCCCATTGACGAATTAACACTGAAATTGATTCGCTATGGAATACTATGTGTTCTATAACTTCTCCTTCTAAATCGAGTAACGTTTCTATGGAAACGACAAGAGTTTCTTTTGGGAGGAGAGTATCTCCGTTCCGATTCACTATTCCTTCTTTACTGCATCCCTCGCTCCCTCCCATTGACGAATTAACACTGAAATTGATTCGCTATGGAATACTATGTGTTCTATAACTTCTCCTTCTAAATCGAGGAACGTTTCTACGGAAACGACAATATTTTCTTTTGGGAGGCGAGTATCCCCTTTCCGATGCACTATTCCATCTTTACTGCATCCCTCGCCCCTCACACTGACGAATTAACGCGGAAGTCGTGTCGCTTTGAAATACTATTGGTTCTATGACATCTCCTTCTAAATCGAGTAACGTTTCTATGGAAACGACAAGAGTTTCTTTTGGGAGGAGAGTATCTCCGTTCCGATTCACTATTCCTTCTTTACTGCATCCCTCGCTCCCTCCCATTGACGAATTAACACTGAAATTGATTCGCTATGGAATACTATGTGTTCTATAACTTCTCCTTCTAAATCGAGGAACGTTTCTACGGAAACGACAATATTTTCTTTTGGGAGGCGAGTATCCCTTTTCCGATGCACTATTCCATCTTTACTGCATCCCTCGCCCCTCACACTGACGAATTAACGCGGAAGTCGTGTCGCTTTGAAATACTATTGGTTCTATGACATCTCCTTCTAAATCGAGTAACGTTTCTATGGAAACGACAAGAGTTTCTTTTGGGAGGAGAGTATCTCCGTTCCGATTCACTATTCCTTCTTTACTGCATCCCTCGCTCCCTCCCATTGACGAATTAACACTGAAATTGATTCGCTATGGAATACTATGTGTTCTATAACTTCTCCTTCTAAATCGAGGAACGTTTCTACGGAAACGACAATATTTTCTTTTGGGAGGCGAGTATCCCCTTTCCGATGCACTATTCCATCTTTACTGCATCCCTCGCCCCTCACACTGACGAATTAACGCGGAAGTCGTGTCGCTTTGAAATACTATTGGTTCTATGACATCTCCTTCTAAATCGAGTAACGTTTCTATGGAAACGACAAGAGTTTCTTTTGGGAGGAGAGTATCTCCGTTCCGATTCACTATTCCTTCTTTACTGCATCCCTCGCTCCCTCCCATTGACGAATTAACACTGAAAATGATTCGCTATGGAATACTATGTGTTCTATAACTTCTCCTTCTAAATCGAGGAACGTTTCTACGGAAACGACAATATTTTCTTTTGGAAGGCGAGTATTCCCTTTGCGATGCACTATTCCATCTTTACTGCATCCCTCGCCCCTCACACTGACGAATTAACGCGGAAGTCGTGTCGCTTTGAAATACTATTGGTTCTATGACATCTCCTTCTAAATCGAGTAACGTTTCTATGGAAACGACAAGAGTTTCTTTTGGGAGGAGAGTATCTCCGTTCCGATTCACTATTCCTTCTTTACTGCATCCCTCGCTCCCTCCCATTGACGAATTAACACTGAAATTGATTCGCTATGGAATACTATGTGTTCTATAACTTCTCCTTCTAAATCGAGGAACGTTTCTACGGAAACGACAATATTTTCTTTTGGGAGGCGAGTATCCCCTTTCCGATGCACTATTCCATCTTTACTGCATCCCTCGCCCCTCACACTGACGAATTAACGCGGAAGTCGTGTCGCTTTGAAATACTATTGGTTCTATGACATCTCCTTCTAAATCGAGTAACGTTTCTATGGAAACGACAAGAGTTTCTTTTGGGAGGAGAGTATCTCCGTTCCGATTCACTATTCCTTCTTTACTGCATCCCTCGCTCCCTCCCATTGACGAATTAACACTGAAATTGATTCGCTATGGAATACTATGTGTTCTATAACTTCTCCTTCTAAATCGAGGAACGTTTCTACGGAAACGACAATATTTTCTTTTGGAAGGCGAGTATCCCCTTTCCGATGCACTATTCCATCTTTACTGCATCCCTCGCCCCTCACAATGACGAATTAACGCGGAAGTCGTGTCGCTTTGAAATACTATTGGTTCTATGACATCTCCTTCTAAATCGAGTAACGTTTCTATGGAAACGACAAGAGTTTCTTTTGGGAGGAGAGTATTTCCGTTCCGATTCACTATTGCTTCTTTACTGCATCCCTCGCTCCCTCCCATTGACGAATTAACACTGAAATTGATTCGCTATGGAATACTATGTGTTCCATAACTTCTCCTTCTAAATCGAGGAACGTTTCTACGGAAACGACAATATTTTCTTTTGGGAGGCGAGTATCCCCTTTCCGATGCACTATTCCATCTTTACTGCATCCCTCGCCCCTCACACTGACGAATTAACGCGGAAGTCGTGTCGCTTTGAAATACTATTGGTTCTATGACATCTCCTTCTAAATCGAGTAACGTTTCTATGGAAACGACAAGAGTTTCTTTTGGGAGGAGAGTATCTCCGTTCCGATTCACTATTCCTTCTTTACTGCATCCCTCGCTCCCTCCCATTGACGAATTAACACTGAAATTGTTTCGCTATGGAATACTATGTGTTCTATAACTTCTCCTTCTAAATCGAGGAACGTTTCTACGGAAACGACAATATTTTCTTTTGGGAGGCGAGTATCCCCTTTCCGATGCACTATTCCATCTTTACTGCATCCCTCGCCCCTCACACTGACGAATTACCGCGGAAGTCGTGTCGCTTTGAAATACTATTGGTTCTATGACATCTCCTTCTAAATCGAGTAACGTTTCTATGGAAACGACAAGAGTTTCTTTTGGGAGGAGAGTATCTCCGTTCCGATTCACTATTCCTTCTTTACTGCATCCCTCGCTCCCTCCCATTGACGAATTAACACTGAAATTGATTCGCTATGGAATACTATGTGTTCTATAACTTCTCCTTCTAAATCGAGGAACGTTTCTACGGAAACGACAATATTTTCTTTTGGGAGGCGAGTATCCCCTTTCCGATGCACTATTCCATCTTTACTGCATCCCTCGCCCCTCACACTGACGAATTAACGCGGAAGTCGTGTCGCTTTGAAATACTATTGGTTCTATGACATCTCCTTCTAAATGGAGTAACGTTTCTATGGAAACGACAAGAGTTTCTTTTGGGAGGAGAGTATCTCCGTTCCGATTCACTATTCCTTCTTTACTGCATCCCTCGCTCCCTCCCATTGACGAATTAACACTGAAATTGATTCGCTATGGAATACTATGTGTTCTATAACTTCTCCTTCTAAATCGAGCAACGTTTCTACGGAAACGACAATATTTTCTTTTGGGAGGCGAGTATCCCCTTTCCGATGCACTATTCCATCTTTACTGCATCCCTCGCCCCTCACACTGACGAATTAACGCGGAAGTCGTGTCGCTTTGAAATACTATTGGTTCTATGACATCTCCTTCTAAATCGAGTAACGTTTCTATGGAAACGACAAGAGTTTCTTTTGGGAGGAGAGTATCTCCGTTCCGATTCACTATTCCTTCTTTACTGCATCCCTCGCTCCCTCCCATTGACGAATTAGCACTGAAATTGATTCGCTATGGAATACTATGTGTTCTATAACTTCTCCTTCTAAATCGAGGAACGTTTCTACGGAAACGACAATATTTTCTTTTGGGAGGCGAGTATCCCCTTTCCGATGCACTATTCCATCTTTACTGCATCCCTCGCCCCTCACACTGACGAATTAACGCGGAAGTCGTGTCGCTTTGAAATACTATTGGTTCTATGACATCTCCTTCTAAATCGAGTAACGTTTCTATGGAAACGACAAGAGTTTCTTTTGGGAGGAGAGTATCTCCGTTCCGATTCACTATTCCTTCTTTACTGCATCCCTCGCTCCCTCCCATTGACGAATTAACACTGAAATTGATTCGCTATGGAATACTATGTGTTCTATAACTTCTCCTTCTAAATCGAGGAACGTTTCTACGGAAACGACAATATTTTCTTTTGGGAGGCGAGTATCCCCTTTCCGATGCACTATTCCATCTTTACTGCATCCCTCGCCCCTCACACTGACGAATTAACGCGGAAGTCGTGTCGCTTTGAAATACTATTGGTTCTATGACATCTCCTTCTAAATCGAGTAACGTTTCTATGGAAACGACAAGAGTTTCTTTTGGGAGGAGAGTATCTCCGTTCCGATTCACTATTCCTTCTTTACTGCATCCCTCGCTCCCTCCCATTGACGAATTAACACTGAAATTGTTTCGCTATGGAATACTATGTGTTCTATAACTTCTCCTTCTAAATCGAGGAACGTTTCTACGGAAACGACAATATTTTCTTTTGGGAGGCGAGTATCCCCTTTCCGATGCACTATTCCATCTTTACTGCATCCCTCGCCCCTCACACTGACGAATTAACGCGGAAGTCGTGTCGCTTTGAAATACTATTGGTTCTATGACATCTCCTTCTAAATCGAGTAACGTTTCTATGGAAACGACAAGAGTTTCTTTTGGGAGGAGAGTATCTCCGTTCCGATTCACTATTCCTTCTTTACTGCATCCCTCGCTCCCTCCCATTGACGAATTAACACTGAAATTGATTCGCTATGGAATACTATGTGTTCTATAACTTCTCCTTCTAAATCGAGGAACGTTTCTACGGAAACGACAATATTTTCTTTTGGGAGGCGAGTATCCCCTTTCCGATGCACTATTCCATCTTTACTGCATCCCTCGCCCCTCACACTGACGAATTAACGCGGAAGTCGTGTCGCTTTGAAATACTATTGGTTCTATGACATCTCCTTCTAAATCGAGTAACGTTTCTATGGAAACGACAAGAGTTTCTTTTGGGAGGAGAGTATCTCCGTTCCGATTCACTATTCCTTCTTTACTGCATCCCTCGCTCCCTCCCATTGACGAATTAACACTGAAATTGATTCGCTATGGAATACTATGTGTTCTATAACTTCTCCTTCTAAATCGAGGAACGTTTCTACGGAAACGACAATATTTTCTTTTGGGAGGCGAGTATCCCCTTTCCGATGCACTATTCCATCTTTACTGCATCCCTCGCCCCTCACACTGACGAATTAACGCGGAAGTCGTGTCGCTTTGAAATACTATTGGTTCTATGACATCTCCTTCTAAATCGAGTAACGTTTCTATGGAAACGACAAGAGTTTCTTTTGGGAGGAGAGTATCTCCGTTCCGATTCACTATTCCTTCTTTACTGCATCCCTCGCTCCCTCCCATTGACGAATTAACACTGAAATTGATTCGCTATGGAATACTATGTGTTCTATAACTTCTCCTTCTAAATCGAGGAACGTTTCTACGGAAACGACAATATTTTCTTTTGGAAGGCGAGTATCCCCTTTCCGATGCACTATTCCATCTTTACTGCATCCCTCGCCCCTCACAATGACGAATTAACGCGGAAGTCGTGTCGCTTTGAAATACTATTGGTTCTATGACATCTCCTTCTAAATCGAGTAACGTTTCTATGGAAACGACAAGAGTTTCTTTTGGGAGGAGAGTATCTCCGTTCCGATTCACTATTCCTTCTTTACTGCATCCCTCGCTCCCTCCCATTGACGAATTAACACTGAAATTGATTCGCTATGGAATACTATGTGTTCTATAACTTCTCCTTCTAAATCGAGAAACGTTTCTACGGAAACGACAATATTTTCTTTTGGGAGGCGAGTATCCCCTTTCCGATGCACTATTCCATCTTTACTGCATCCCTCGCCCCTCACACTGACGAATTAACGCGGAAGTCGTGTCGCTTTGAAATACTATTGGTTCTATGACATCTCCTTCTAAATCGAGTAACGTTTCTATGGAAACGACAAGAGTTTCTTTTGGGAGGAGAGTATCTCCGTTCCGATTCACTATTCCTTCTTTACTGCATCCCTCGCTCCCTCCCATTGACGAATTAACACTGAAATTGATTCGCTATGGAATACTATGTGTTCTATAACTTCTCCTTCTAAATCGAGGAACGTTTCTACGGAAACGACAATATTTTCTTTTGGAAGGCGAGTATCCCCTTTCCGATGCACTATTCCATCTTTACTGCATCCCTCGCCCCTCACAATGACGAATTAACACGGACGTGGTGTCGCTATGAAATACTATTGGTTCTATGACATCTCCTTCTAAATCGAGTAACGTTTCTATGGAAACGACAAGAGTTTCTTTTGGGAGGAGAGTATCTCCGTTCCGATTCACTATTCCTTCTTTACTGCATCCCTCGCTCCCTCCCATTGACGAATTAACACTGAAATTGATTCGCTATGGAATACTATGTGTTCTATAACTTCTCCTTCTAAATCGAGGAACGTTTCTACGGAAACGACAATATTTTCTTTTGGAAGGCGAGTATTCCCTTTCCGATGCACTATTCCATCATTGCTGCATCCCTCGCCCCTCACACTGCCGAATTAACTCGGAAGTCGTGTCGCTTTGAAATACTATTGGTTCTATGACATCTCCTTCTAAATCGAGTAACGTTTCTATGGAAACGACAAGAGTTTCTTTTGGGAGGAGAGTATCTCCGTTCCGATTCACTATTCCTTCTTTACTGCATCCCTCGCTCCCTCCCATTGACGAATTAACACTGACATTGATTCGCTATGGAATACTATGTGTTCTATAACTTCTCCTTCTAAATCGAGGAACGTTTCTACGGAAACGACAATATTTTCTTTTGGGAGGCGAGTATTCCCTTTCCGATGCACTATTCCATCATTACTGCATCCCTCGCCCCTCACACTGACGAATTAACGCGGAAGTCGTGTCGCTTTGAAATACTATTGGTTCTATGGCATCTCCTTCTAAATCGAGTAACGTTTTTATGGAAACGACAAGAGTTTCTTTTGGGAGGAGAGTATCTCCGTTCCGATTCACTATTCCTTCTTTACTGCATCCCTCGCTCCCTCCCATTGACGAATTAACACTGAAATTGATTCGCTATGGAATACTATGTGTTCTATATCTTCTCCTTCTAAATCGAGGAACGTTTCTACGGAAACGACAATATTTTCTTTTGGAAGGCGAGTATTCCCTTTCCGATGCACTATTCCATCATTACTGCATCCCTCGCCCCTCACACTGACGAATTAACGCGGAAGTCGTGTCGCTTTGAAATACTATTGGTTCTATGACATCTCCTTCTAAATCGAGTAACGTTTCTATGGAAACGACAAGAGTTTCTTTTGGGAGGAGAGTATCTCCGTTCCGATTCACTATTCCTTCTTTACTGCATCCCTCGCTCCCTCCCATTGACGAATTAACACTGAAATTGATTCGCTATGGAATACTATGTGTTCTATAACTTCTCCTTCTAAATCGAGGAACGTTTCTACGGAATAGACAATATTTTCTTTTGGAAGGCGAGTATTCCCTTTCCGATGCACTATTCCATCATTACTGCATCCCTCGCCCCTCACACTGACGAATTAACGCGGAAGTCGTGTCGCTTTGAAATACTATTGGTTCTATGACATCTCCTTCTAAATCGAGTAACGTTTTTATGGAAACGACAAGAGTTTCTTTTGGGAGGAGAGTATCTCCGTTCCGATTCACTATTCCTTCTTTACTGCATCCCTCGCTCCCTCCCATTGACGAATTAACACTGAAATTGATTCGCTATGGAATACTATGTGTTCTATAACTTCTCCTTCTAAATCGAGGAACGTTTCTACGGAAACGACAATATTTTCTTTTGGAAGGCGAGTATTCCCTTTCCGATGCACTATTCCATCATTACTGCATCCCTCGCCCCTCACACTGACGAATTAACGCGGAAGTCGTGTCGCTTTGAAATACTATTGGTTCTATGACATCTCCTTCTAAATCGAGTAACGTTTTTATGGAAACGACAGGAGTTTCTTTTGGGAGGAGAGTATCTCCGTTCCGATTCACTATTCCTTCTTTACTGCATCCCTCGCTAGCTCCCATTGACGAATTAACACTGAAATTGATTCGCTATGGAATACTATGTGTTCTATAACTTCTCCTTCTAAATCGAGGAACGTTTCTACGGAAACGACAATATTTTCTTTTGGAAGGCGAGTATTCCCTTTCCGATGCACTATTCCATCATTACTGCATCCCTCGCCCCTCACACTGACGAATTAACGCGGAAGTCGTGTCGCTTTGAAATACTATTGGTTCTATGACATCTCCTTCTAAATCGAGTAACGTTTCTATGGAAACGACAAGAGTTTCTTTTGGGAGGAGAGTATCTCCGTTCCGATTCACTATTCCTTCTTTACTGCATCCCTCGCTCCCTCCCATTGACGAATTAACACTGAAATTGATTCGCTATGGAATACTATGTGTTCTATAACTTCTCCTTCTAAATCGAGGAACGTTTCTACGGAAACGACAATATTTTCTTTTGGAAGGCGAGTATTCCCTTTCCGATGCACTATTCCATCATTACTGCATCCCTCGCCCCTCACACTGACGAATTAACGCGGAAGTCGTGTCGCTTTGAAATACTATTGGTTCTATGACATCTCCTTCTAAATCGAGTAACGTTTCTATGGAAACGACAAGAGTTTCTTTTGGGAGGAGAGTATCTCCGTTCCGATTCACTATTACTTCTTTACTGCATCCCTCGCTCCCTCCCATTGACGAATTAACACTGAAATTGATTCGCTATGGAATACTATGTGTTCTATAACTTCTCCTTCTAAATCGAGGAACGTTTCTACGGAAACGACAGTATTTTCTTTTGGAAGGCGAGTATTCCCTTTCCGATGCACTATTCCATCATTACTGCATCCCTCGCCCCTCACACTGACGAATTAACGCGGAAGTCGTGTCGTTTTGAAATACTATGGGTTCTATGACATCTCCTTCTAAATCGAGTAACGTTTTTATGGAAACGACAAGAGTTTCTTTTGGGAGGAGAGTATCTCCGTTCCGATTCACTATTCCTTCTTTACTGCATCCCTCGCTCCCTCCCATTGACGAATTAACACTGAAATTGATTCGCTATGGAATACTATGTGTTCTATAACTTCTCCTTCTAAATCGAGGAACGTTTCTACGGAAACGACAATATTTTCTTTTGGAAGGCGAGTATTCCCTTTCCGATGCACTATTCCATCATTACTGCATCCCTCGCCCCTCACACTGACGAATTAACGCGGAAGTCGTGTCGCTTTGAAATACTATTGGTTCTATGACATCTCCTTCTAAATCGAGTAACGTTTCTATGGAAACGACAAGAGTTTCTTTTGGGAGGAGAGTATCTCCGTTCCGATTCACTATTCCTTCTTTACTGCATCCCTCGCTCCCTCCCATTGACGAATTAACACTGAAATTGATTCGCTATGGAATACTATGTGTTCTATAACTTCTCCTTCTAAATCGAGGAACGTTTCTACGGAAACGACAATATTTTCTTTTGGAAGGCGAGTATTCCCTTTCCGATGCACTATTCCATCATTACTGCATCCCTCGCCCCTCACACTGACGAATTAACGCGGAAGTCGTGTCGCTTTGAAATACTATTGGTTCTATGACATCTCCTTCTAAATCGAGTAACGTTTTTATGGAAACGACAAGAGTTTCTTTTGGGAGGAGGGTATCTCCGTTCCGATTCACTATTCCTTCTTTACTGCATCCCTCGCTCCCTCCCATTGACGAATTAACACTGAAATTGATTCGCTATGGAATACTATGAGTTCTATAACTTCTCCTTCTAAATCGAGGAACGTTTCTACGGAAACGACAATATTTTCTTTTGGAAGGAGAGTATTCCCTTTCCGATGCACTATTCCATCATTACTGCATCCCTCGCCCCTCACACTGACGAATTAACGCGGAAGTCGTGTCGCTTTGAAATACTATTGGTTCTATGACATCTCCTTCTAAATCGAGTAACGTTTTTATGGAAACGACAAGAGTTTCTTTTGGGAGGAGAGTATCTCCGTTCCGATTCACTATTCCTTCTTTACTGCATCCCTCGCTCCCTCCCATTCACGAATTAACACTGAAATTGATTCGCTATGGAATACTATGTGTTCTATAACTTCTCCTTCTAAATCGAGGAACGTTTCTACGGAAACGACAATATTTTCTTTTGGAACGCGAGTATTCCCTTTCCGATGCACTATTCCATCATTACTGCATCCCTCGCCCCTCACACTGACGAATTAACGCGGAAGTCGTGTCTCTTTGAAATACTATTGGTTCTATGACATCTCCTTCTAAATCGAGTAACGTTTTTATGGAAACGACAAGAGTTTCTTTTGGGAGGAGAGTATCTCCGTTCCGATTCACTATTCCTTCTTTACTGCATCCCTCGCTCCCTCCCATTGACGAATTAACACTGAAATTGATTCGCTATGGAATACTATGTGTTCTATAACTTCTCCTTCTAAATCGAGGAACGTTTCTACGGAAACGACAATATTTTCTTTTGGAAGGCGAGTATTCCCTTTCCGATGCACTATTCCATCATTACTGCATCCCTCGCCCCTCACACTGACGAATTAACGCGGAAGTCGTGTCGCTTTGAAATACTATTGGTTCTATTACATCTCCTTCTAAATCGAGTAACGTTTTTATGGAAACGACAAGAGTTTCTTTTGGGAGGAGAGTATCTCCGTTCCGATTCACTATTCCTTCTTTACTGCATCCCTCGCTCCCTCCCAATGACGAATTAACACTGAAATTGATTCGCTATGGAATACTATGTGTTCTATAACTTCTCCTTCTAAATCGAGGAACTTTTCTACGGAAACGACAATATTTTCTTTTGGAAGGCGAGTATTCCCTTTCCGATGCACTATTCCATCTTTACTGCATCCCTCGCCCCTCACAATGGCGAATTAACGCGGAAGTCGTGTCGCTTTGAAATACTATTGGTTCTATGACATCTCCTTCTAAATCGAGTAACGTTTCTATGGAAACGACAAGAGTTTCTTTTGGGAGGAGAGTATCTCCGTTCCGATTCACTATTCCTTCTTTACTGCATCCCTCGCTCCCTCCCATTGACGAATTAACACTGAAATTGATTCGCTATGGAATACTATGTGTTCTATAACTTCTCCTTCTAAATCGAGGAACGTTTCTACGGAAACGACAATATTTTCTTTTGGAAGGCGAGTATTCCCTTTCCGATGCGCTATTCCATCATTACTGCATCCCTCGCCCCTCACACTGACGAATTAACGCGGAAGTCGTGTCGCTTTGAAATACTATTGGTTCTATGACATCTCCTTCTAAATCGAGTAACGTTTTTAAGGAAACGACAAGAGTTTCTTTTGGGAGGAGAGTATCTCCGTTCCGATTCACTATTCCTTCTTTACTGCATCCCTCGCTCCCTCCCATTGACGAATTAACACTGAAATTGATTCGCTATGGAATACTATGTGTTCTATAACTTCTCCTTCTAAATCGAGGAACGTTTCTACGGAAACGACAATATTTTCTTTTGGAAGGCGAGTATTCCCTTTCCGATGCACTATTCCATCATTACTGCATCCCTCGCCCCTCACACTGACGAATTAACGCGGAAGTCGTGTCGCTTTGAAATACTATTGGTTCTATGACATCTCCTTCTAAATCGAGTAACGTTTCTATGGAACCGACAAGAGTTTCTTTTGGGAGGAGAGTATCTCCGTTCCCATTCACTATTCCTTCTTTACTGCATCCCTCGCTCCCTCCCATTGACGAATTAACACTGAAATTGATTCGCTATGGAATACTATGTGTTCTATAACTTCTCCTTCTAAATCGAGGAACGTTTCTACGGAAACGACAATATTTTCTTTTGGAAGGCGAGTATTCCCTTTCCGATGCACTATTCCATCATTACTGCATCCCTCGCCCCTCACACTGACGAATTAACGCGGAAGTCGTGTCGCTTTGAAACACTATTGGTTCTATGACATCTCCTTCTAAATCGAGTAACGTTTTTATGGAAACGACAAGAGTTTCTTTTGGGAGGAGAGTATCTCCGTTCCGATTCACTATTCCTTCTTTACTGCATCCCTCGCTCCCTCCCATTGACGAATTAACACTGAAATTGATTCGCTATGGAATACTATGTGTTCTATAACTTCTCCTTCTAAATCGAGGAACGTTTCTACGGAAACGACAATATTTTCTTTTGGAAGGCGAGTATTCCCTTTCCGATGCACTATTCCATCTTTACTGCATCCCTCGCCCCTCACAATGACGAATTAACGCGGAAGTCGTGTCGCTTTGAAATACTATTGGTTCTATGACATCTCCTTCTAAATCGAGTAACGTTTCTATGGAAACGACAAGAGTTTCTTTTGGGAGGAGAGTATCTCCGTTCCGATTCACTATTCCTTCTTTACTGCATCCCTCGCTCCCTCCCATTGACGAATTAACACTGAAATTGATTCGCTATGGAATACTATGTGTTCTATAACTTCTCCTTCTAAATCGAGGAACGTTTCTACGGAAACGACAATATTTTCTTTTGGAAGGCGAGTATTCCCTTTCCGATGCACTATTCCATCATTACTGCATCCCTCGCCCCTCACACTGACGAATTAACGCGGAAGTCGTGTCGCTTTGAAATACTATTGGTTCTATGACATCTCCTTGTAAATCGAGTAACGTTTCTATGGAAACGACAAGAGTTTCTTTTGGGAGGAGAGTATCTCCGTTCCGATTCACTATTCCTTCTTTACTGCATCCCTCGCTCCCTCCCATTGACGAATTAACACTGAAATTGATTCGCTATGGAATACTATGTGTTCTATAACTTCTCCTTCTAAATCGAGGAACGTTACTACGGAAACGACAATATTTTCTTTTGGGAGGCGAGTATCCCCTTTCCGATGCACTATTCCATCATTACTGCATCCCTCGCCCCTCACACTGACGAATTAACGCGGAAGTCGTGTCGTTTTGAAATACTATTGGTTCTATGACATCTCCTTCTAAATCGAGTAACGTTTCTATGGAAACGACAAGAGTTTCTTTTGGGAGGAGAGTATCTCCGTTCCGATTCACTATTCCTTCTTTACTGCATCCCTCGCTCCCTCCCATTGACGAATTAACACTGAAATTGATTCGCTATGGAATACTATGTGTTCTATAACTTCTCCTTCTAAATCGAGGAACGTTTCTACGGAAACGACAATATTTTCTTTTGGGAGGCGAGTATCCCCTTTCCGATGCACTATTCCATCATTACTGCATCCCTCGCCCCTCACACTGACGAATTAACGCGGAAGTCGTGTCGCTTTGAAATACTATTGGTTCTATGACATCTCCTTCTAAATCGAGTAACGTTTCTATGGAAACGACAAGAGTTTCTTTTGGGAGGAGAGTATCTCCGTTCCGATTCACTATTCCTTCTTTACTGCATCCCTCGCTCCCTCCCATTGACGAATTAACACTGAAATTGATTCGCTATGGAATACTATGTGTTCTATAACTTCTCCTTCTAAATCGAGGAACGTTTCTACGGAAACGACAATATTTTCTTTTGGAAGGCGAGTATTCCCTTTCCGATGCACTATTCCATCATTACTGCATCCCTCGCCCCTCACACTGACGAATTAATGCGGAAGTCGTGTCGCTTTGAAATACTATTGGTTCTATGACATCTCCTTCTAAATCGAGTAACGTTTCTATGGAAACGACAAGAGTTTCTTTTGGGAGGAGAGTATCTCCGTTCCGATTCACTATTCCTTCTTTACTGCATCCCTCGCTCCCTCCCATTGACGAATTAACACTGAAATTGATTCGCTATGGAATACTATGTGTTCTATAACTTCTCCTTCTAAATCGAGGAACGTTTCTACGGAAACGACAATATTTTCTTTTGGGAGGCGAGTATCCCCTTTCCGATGCACTATTCCATCATTACTGCATCCCTCGCCCCTCACACTGACGAATTAACGCGGAAGTCGTGTCGCTTTGAAATACTATTGGTTCTATGACATCTCCTTCTAAATCGAGTAACGTTTCTATGGAAACGACAAGAGTTTCTTTTGGGAGGAGAGTATCTCCGTTCCGATTCACTATTCCTTCTTTACTGCATCCCTCGCTCCCTCCCATTGACGAATTAACACTGAAATTGATTCGCTATGGAATACTATGTGTTCTATAACTTCTCCTTCTAAATCGAGGAACGTTTCTACGGAAACGACAATATTTTCTTTTGGGAGGCGAGTATCCCCTTTCCGATGCACTATTCCATCATTACTGCATCCCTCGCCCCTCACACTGACGAATTAACGCGGAAGTCGTGTCGCTTTGAAATACTATTGGTTCTATGACATCTCCTTCTAAATCGAGTAACGTTTCTATGGAAACGACAAGAGTTTCTTTTGGGAGGAGAGTATCTCCGTTCCGATTCACTATTCCTTCTTTACTGCATCCCTCGCTCCCTCCCATTGACGAATTAACACTGAAATTGATTCGCTATGGAATACTATGTGTTCTATAACTTCTCCTTCTAAATCGAGGAACGTTTCTACGGAAACGACAATATTTTCTTTTGGAAGGCGAGTATTCCCTTTCCGATGCACTATTCCATCATTACTGCATCCCTCGCCCCTCACACTGACGAATTAACGCGGAAGTCGTGTCGCTTTGAAATACTATTGGTTCTATGACATCTCCTTCTAAATCGAGTAACGTTTCTATGGAAACGACAAGAGTTTCTTTTGGGAGGAGAGTATCTCCGTTCCGATTCACTATTCCTTCTTTACTGCATCCCTCGCTCCCTCCCATTGACGAATTAACACTGAAATTGATTCGCTATGGAATACTATGTGTTCTATAACTTCTCCATCTAAATCGAGGAACGTTTCTACGGAAACGACAATATTTTCTTTTGGGAGGCGAGTATTCCCTTTCCGATGCACTATTCCATCATTACTGCATCCCTCGCCCCTCACACTGACGAATTAACGCGGAAGTCGTGTCGCTTTGAAATACTATTGGTTCTATGACATCTCCTTGTAAATCGAGTAACGTTTCTATGGAAACGACAAGAGTTTCTTTTGGGAGGAGAGTATCTCCGTTCCGATTCACTATTCCTTCTTTACTGCATCCCTCGCTCCCTCCCATTGGACGAATTAACACTGAAATTGATTCGCTATGGAATACTATGTGTTCTATAACTTCTCCTTCTAAATCGAGGAACGTTTCTACGGAAACGACAATATTTTCTTTTGGAAGGCGAGTATTCCCTTTCCGATGCACTATTCCATCATTACTGCATCCCTCGCCCCTCACACTGACGAATTAACGCGGAAGTCGTGTCGCTTTGAAATACTATTGGTTCTATGACATCTCCTACTAAATCGAGTAACGTTTCTATGGAAACGACAAGAGTTTCTTTTGGGAGGAGAGTATCTCCGTTCCGATTCACTATTCCTTCTTTACTGCATCCCTCGCTCCCTCCCATTGACGAATTAACACTGAAATTGATTCGCTATGGAATACTATGTGTTCTATAACTTCTCCTTCTAAATCGAGGAACGTTTCTACGGAAACGACAATATTTTCTTTTGGGAGGCGAGTATCCCCTTTCCGATGCACTATTCCATCATTACTGCATCCCTCGCCCCTCACAACTGACGAATTAACGCGGAAGTCGTGTCGCTTTGAAATACTATTGGTTCTATGACATCTCCTTCTAAATCGAGTAACGTTTCTATGGAAACGACAAGAGTTTCTTTTGGGAGGAGAGTATCTCCGTTCCGATTCACTATTCCTTCTTTACTGCATCCCTCGCTCCCTCCCATTGACGAATTAACACTGAAATTGATTCGCTATGGAATACTATGTGTTCTATAACTTCTCCTTCTAAATCGAGGAACGTTTCTACGGAAACGACAATATTTTCTTTTGGAAGGCGAGTATTCCCTTTCCGATGCACTATTCCATCATTACTGCATCCCTCGCCCCTCACACTGACGAATTAACGCGGAAGTCGTGTCGCTTTGAAATACTATTGGTTCTATGACATCTCCTTGTAAATCGAGTAACGTTTCTATGGAAACGACAAGAGTTTCTTTTGGGAGGAGAGTATCT